>NW_013668705.1:20687-33474 GCF_000517525.1 Limulus polyphemus
TTTTTTGTATTTGGTGTAGTATTTAATGACGAAATTGACAATTAATGATTATTTCACCATTTTTTTGTAATAAACATACTGTTACGACAGCGGAGGTCACATGGCACTGGTGACACGTCATGGGATTCTAGAAAGATCATGTCCGTTCGTGAAGCCTCGAGTATTCTCCAGATGCCCTCTATTTTGTGTATATAAGACCAGTGAGAAGTGATGGCATATAGATATATGAATAATTGCAGATTGAAGAGATAGAGATGGACAATTGAATCAAGCGCGGTAGTAACTAAAGTGTGTGAATCGTTCGTTGTGAATTATAGCGTGTGTTTAAGTTAAAGAGACTGTGGAAATTAAGTGTATTGCAAAGTTGAATTGAGAAAGAATAAATTAGTTTTATTTAAGAAAGGACTTGTATCACTAAAATTTCATCCGAAAGAAATTATACGGGAAATTAACAAACGACCAGAGACGTAACAAATTGGTGTCAGAGCATTATGGCAGGAGACACCCAGATCACCTTGCTGTCAATTCAGTATTTCCAAAAACAGTTATCTTTAAATAATGCTAAGTGGTTTTATAAGTGATTTAGTAATTTTGTGAATTGCAAATTATTGTTTAGTGATACAGGTAATTATGCCACCCAAGAAATGCCCTTTCTATGGAAAGTCTTCTGCTGCTAAAAGAATGCAAGCACAAAGAGAAGCTGAAACAGAAGAAGAACGCAATCAAAGACTTCAAGCACAAGCTGCAAGACAGGCTGCTCAAATACAGGAAGAGACTTTGGAACAAGGTAAAGTTAGACTTCGAACTTAAGCTGAAAGGCAGGCTACTCAAAGATAGCAAGAAACTGTTGAACAGCACAAAGCCAGAGTTCAGTCAGAATCATCAAGGCAAGCTGAATATAGACAACAAGAAACTTCTGAACAATGTCAAACTAGAATTCAAGCACAAAAATTAAGACAAATAACTTACAGAGAGCAAGAAACATAGGAGCAAAATGATGTACGGCTTCAGGCTCAAAGAACAAGACAAACTCAAACACGATCTAATTTCAAATAAAGCTTTGTTTGATTAAATGCTTTTTTATTTCTCGCATCACAGCTTTTCTCTACTTACTATTCAATTTGCTGAAAAAATACTGATCTATACATTTCAAATCTAAATTTTCACCGTGAAATGCCGGGTAACTCAGTATATATATATATATACACACACACACACACATATGATAGTGTTGATCCAAACCAACCACCACTCAAAAACTAAGATGTTGCTCCTGATGAAAGGGACTGGAAAATCCAGTGGATTGAAGTTGGAGATCCATTAGTTATAATGAGACCACTGAAGAGATAGCATGTGTCCTCATCCCAAAAAATTCCAGATATTTGGGGGAAGCCCACAACCCAAGAGATAGAACCATCCCTATAAGTAAGAGCCTTACTGCCAATTCCATAGTCTGGAACTGGATGGGAGGTGGCTGTGCCGGGCAAGAAACATGGTGAAAACTTGTACAACCCAGCAGAAGACATATGATGCTGATGCTAGACCAAAGGCTAGATCCGTGAACTACAGAACCTGATCCCTGTGTACAAAACGTAGTTAAAGATGAATTCACTATGAAAATGTGAAGGAATGCCTCAGCAGCCTCAAACTTGGACATCACGGACCTGGTGAAGAATGCCAATATAGGGTGAGAAAGAACTCCATTGTGGATCTCGAAGGAACAAACAATGGGTTGAGATGAGAAAGAACAATGATTGTCCGTGAATATCCCCTTGTCTCAGGCATAACAAATAAAAAGGAATAAAATCATGGAAGAATGGGATTAACTGTCACTACCACCCTCATGATAGTAAATCTGATAGTCGAGAATCGAAAATCCACTCCCAACTGGTCAGGAGGAGGTGGAAATACCACAGGGTTAGAGGATAATGGAGGTAGAGAATTGAATGGAAAGAGCAACCTCGATACCAGGACTTGAAGTACCCATGGATCTGCAGTGATGAAATACCAGGTGTCCATCAATAATTGTAAATCTAAATGATCCCCCATATAAGTTGACAGTGAAACTGTTAGTGTCAGTCAGCCCAAATGGAGTGGCCCTGAAAGGTCTGAGTCTATTCAGAAGCTAGAGCCAAAGAAGGTCGATAGGTCAACAACAACAAATCAAATGGGTGATGACAATTCACAATAAAATGCCTCTGGGACACACATGAACATCAAGTGTAAGAGGTGGGTGATCCAAATTGTACTCATGAGAAACTGACTTAGTAAAGAAAAGCATCAGAAAAACCAAGTCCAAGTTCACCCCACAATAACCAGGATCAACAACAACAAAAAAAAACTTCAGAGGCTTCAGGAGAAAAAAAACCCTGGGCTGAATTGTATGTTTCCATCTCCCAACGGATCAAAACATGGACAGCCTCAACTGAGAGTGACCCCCCCCCCTCTAACCGCAGAGAGATGCCAGATAAAGGAGGAATAGTCACCATTTATTACCATGGCGACAAAGGTAATATGGGAATTCCTACCCACAAATGTCACGTCCAATTTTTTTGAAAGGAAATTACAATTATACAGAAATCCACAAGGTGACATGAAAATCGCAACCCATAAAAAACTGTGACCAATTCTTTGTTGAGAAAAAGTGATTACATTATCTGAGTGAGGTGTTTATATACAGTGTCAGGATAGAGGGCACACTGACGTGGGTGGAAGGATTTGTAAATTAGATATTGGCAAAGGCATTTAAGTGGGGTATAAACGATAGCAGTGACAGCAGAGGGTAAGTATGTTTTGGAAATAATAGTCAAAGTGACAGGTATTTGGCAGTCCTAGGTAGAAGTGATTATTTTTACAATCCTGCCTTTGAAGTGCCATCAGGATATTTAAAGTCTTTATAGATTTAATACTTATAACTCTCTTATATCTTCACGAAATTTGGCAGTCTTTCAGTTAATATTACAAATCTTTCACATAGAAAAACTCACATTTCTTAGTGAAGTATTTTTAATAAAATAAAATAAAGATTTGTCCATGAATATATTGAGTATTTGTTTTGAATAGTGTGTGTGTATGTGTGTGTGTGCAAAGTAATTTTCATGTTAAAATAAAAAATACTTTTCCTCATCTCAAAAATCTCAAATTTCCTTTGTGTAATCCCTAAAACCTCCTAAATGCACTTCAAGCGTTTGTTTTCAGTAAAACTTTAAAGTTTATTTGTTATTTTCTCTACCCTATCTCAAATCGATATCGGTCAATTCGACCAACCTCGTACCACCAAAAAAAACAACAAAAAATTTAATAAACCTAAAGTAACCTATTTTTCTTTCTAGAATGACTTCCAATTGTATCATGAAACTACATTCATTTATCCTAAGTAGCTCTAAGTTTGTAACATTATGCATCTATTTACAATTAAATTTTATTGGTTTATTGCCCTTTGAACTGTGTCTAACTACTATCCATGCCATTACAAGTTGTAAATCACAGGGGGAATTGCAACTCTTGTTACGCTATTGAATTATATTACCTACGAGCTGTTCGCATGCGTGCCTTGTGAACCATTTTAAATACATTATTATCATTATTACTTATCTTGCCTAATCTAGTCTTAAATGACTTTACAAAATAAGTATTTTTAGATTTTTACAATAATAAATAAAGAATAAATAAGTACTTACCTAATCTTTCTTATTGCTTTTGGGTTTCAAAGAGAGTTAACCCTAATTTTTTATATTATAGATAGCAATGCACTTAATAATTTTTATTCAATTAAATAATGCATATAGACTAATAACATGCAAAAAGTAGACAAGTTCACTTACCTCTCAAACTTTTCCTGGCTTTCTAACTATGCTACAATAGCCGTTACAAATACATCCAAGCTAGCTTTCCCATGAGAATGATGTTGCTACTCTGAGTGAAACTGATGATTATCTTTTCATAACACAATGTTATACAATACATCATTTGATAGATGAAAACCTTGACTTTCTATTGGTTATAAGTAATATATAATGAAAGTAAGAGAGAACTATCAACAAATTGTGAAAGAGAGGATGTGACAGGTGGGTGTGGCAGGAGGGGTCTGTAATAAAACAAAGTTGAAGACTATAAAAATTATGGTTTATCTGAGCAATAATGATTTTATGGAGTAATTTACGCTTAATTTCATACATTTTTGAGGGGATGATGGATAAAATAGGGATGATAACATACTAAGACAAAATGTGTCAAGAGAGTAATTTACGTTTAATTTCATACTTTTTTGAGGGGTGGTGGATAAATTGTGGATGATGACATGCTAAGAGAAAATGTGTCATGTGGGTAACACTAGTGGAAATTCAGGATGTTTTTTTAATATTGCCTTTTATAATTAGGAACTTAAAACTTATATACTATTAAAATATGGATTATTAGCTAATATTTTATGCTATTCTAATTAATATAACATAAACAAAAAGCAGTTTAATAAAATTTTGAATGTAAGACACTAAAACCTTTTGTCATGCACAGTAAAGAATACCTGAGGCGATAGGGTTAATACGTGGATTTAGAAAAAGTCATACATAGACAACCGTGTTATTTACATTTGAAAAGTGAAAACAGTCAAAATAACTGATTTGGCAGTTCTAGTGTTAACAGTTTCTCTCATTCAATCAACAGACAAGAAATCAACTACGTGTAACATAAAAATTAACATAAATATATTGAAAGTACATATAACAACTTAATGTACTGAACTTTAGAGTTCATGTTCTATTATTCTCAAATATATTGCCTTACTTCAAGTAGATTTATTTGATGCTGAATGAACATATTAACCATAGTTTAACAACAAAGGATGTCTGGTATTAGTAGCTTTAAATTACAAGCTCTGAAAATATATAAAAAAAGAGAGATAGGAACTTGCTACAGTGTAACCTCAGATATTTCTCAATTCCTACACCACTCAAAATCACAATTTCTAAACTGCTACATAATTCAAAACAAGTTTACAAAAAAAGTAATACCCAGAAAATTTGCTGGCTTGAAAAAAGCTTGAAACACATATTTTTATCCATATGCTAATACATTTAACACATTAAACATATCTTGGACATTCAAGATAGAAAATATTAACCCACTAGTTTCAATTTCAACACAGATACACAACTAAAAAATATTCCACAAATGCATAATTATTTTACACTTACTGCACTGTAACAGCTGTTAAATGGAAAACAACTGTACAGTTGTAGCTAATAAGAAAAATTCAGATATTATAAAAATGAAGCTAACCATTAAAAAGCACACATGTTAATAACATGACAGAACAGGGAGCCTGGACTAACTTTTGAAAGGACGAAATACATTAGTCCTAGAACATATATTACAGCTCTCTGTTCTGAGAAACATTAATATCCCAAAATAATTAAAATATATTGAAATCACATCTCTTGTAAAATAGACTTAACAGTTTCTTTCTAAAAAAATTAATATATACAAACCAAATACAATGAAGGTTAGACAGTGAAATTTGTTCTATAATGATATTTCCAATAATAAAAACACTGAAGTTTACTATTTTAACAATACTAACTCTGTTTAAGGTGTAAGGTGTCTGGATAAAGTGAAAAGTGTAGAAAAATACCCTGAAACTAAGAAACTATTAAAAATTTACCATTTTAATTTACATATTTCTAATAAAAATCAAAAATATTATCTTGATTATCTTGAAATCCACAATTGAATTTTTAAGCCTGAATAAACAAATAATAAAAATTCACATCAAACCAGTTTCTTTTCACTTCATTGAAGAAATGATACTCACACTTCCTGCTTCAATTTCACTGTCAGAAACTGTTGATCGAAAAGAGCTGTGGCCAACTTGGGTAGCACGGTAGTAAGCTGGGTTAGTTGTCATGCTTCCAGAATCACTTGCATTACAACTGGGTGTCAGAGTGCCAGTTTCTGATTCCTGGAAGTGGAGATTATGTATTAAATTAGCTGAATGTCCATCATATGACAGTAAATGCTGATTAATTTTTCTTGTGAAAAATAAATCTAAATAAATATTTTATGAACATATTTTTTAAAAATTAATTGTTTATCCTTTTTCTAGTATTTCAAAAAATCAACATTTATTTTGCATATTTTGTAATTTTTCCTTGGTCATAATTTTGATTTGCATATATTTGTATGTTACGTTTAAATATTTTTCTTGGTAAAGCCTTATAGACTGAACCATATGAAACTGGTTCTCAATGAAATTTTCCTACACCATCAAATATCTAACCATCTGATTTACTAACTGTGATGGTAAAAGCAATGAATTTTATGGTGAAGAGCAAATTTATGAAGGAATAACTTTTAATGAAAAGTTATACATTTTTTTCAACTCTTTTCTACTGAAGGTGAAAAATATAAATAATAATGTATTGAGAAGATATTTAAGTTGTTTTGGATACAGACAGTCACTCACGTTTATTATGTAATATACTATTATCCCTCACTTAATCTATAATTGTATTATTACTTTTCTGAATATTCAAGGAGCTTGTTGTAAATATGATAATAAATATATAAAAAAATAAATATAATAATAAAAAATTAACATAAAATCCAGACTCGAGATTTCCACATAATAGTCAAGTACTATAACTATTGTAACATCCAGTCTCTGTAATCAAATGATAAATAATTCAAATCCATAAACATTACGATTTAATAATTTAAAAAAATAATAATCAAATCCCCATTCAACTAGAATTGGAACTCAAAACTTCCACTTGAAACAAACCACTGAGCCACTTTGAATGTTGCCAACACAGAGTTGAGCATTACCGACAAAGGGAGCATACTAAACAGAGAGTAGCTTTTACATATATATATTAAACAATTCCATGAAAAATAAAATTTAAACACATATGACAAACATTTGGATAACCGCATAGAAATGTTCATCACTCATAGCATATGTAAGGCATTAGCAAATTTAAATGGTATAGTACAGTCATCTACATTTCCGACTGCTTTTATCAGAACAACTGTCATAATTAAAATGCACCTCATAAATTCTATATTAGAAATATGTAAGAAATGGCACAATTACGTGACAGAAAAATACATGACATATATATACTAACAAACTTTCATCAACAAATACTTATACAATGAATCAAACTGCTTGACAAAATTTTAAAATGTGATACATAAAGGATATTTATAAATGTTGTACAGGGTTTTACACAACCATATCTCCAGTATTGCTAGTGACTAAAGCATGAAGTTTTCATTCAAATATGGTAACTATAAAAACTCCAAGTTTATAATTCTAGTGCTTATGAGTTAACATACACTCTGTCAGATTTCTAGTTTATAATCCATCTTTGTTCATGTTCTACTTAGTATATGGAGAGAGCTGCCACTTAAATAACATCAACAAACCTGTTTCAAATTTAAGAATTTCAACCATAATCTTGCACACAACAATATTTACATATCACCAAAGAAGTCCAAATGTGCCAACTGTCAAATCAGATGAGAAAACATATAGCCGTGTAAAAACCCTATATTACCAGAAAATGAAAACTTAAAGTTAAAATACTGTTAATTTTTTTATTATTAATCAGAATGCTCCTATTTTTCATGTCCAGTAACTTTCAACAATTTTCATATTCATTAATATATTTCTTTCAATAATTATGTCACTGTTACTTTCATCAGAAACTATATTGCAACTTTAAGGAACAATATTCTTGGCCAAAATCAATTTATATCTAATAAATATAGTTTGTTTTCAAAAAATAAATTACTTTCTGGGTGTGCTACTACATATCATAAATTTAGCAATATATTCAATAAAAATGGCACTTGTGTCATCTGAATAGTCTGCCATCATTTATCGTACTACTTAAATGAAACTAAGCAATTCACATCTACAGAATAAATCCACAGGCTAGTTCAGTTAACTGAATAATTATTTACATGAAACATATTTTCTTTTACACAGTAATTGTACTATACAAACAACAAACTGACTGATTCACTCACTTCAGACTCCATGCTTGTTATTCTTGAAAAAAGAAAGTTTCGTTTTGCATTTATAATAGAATGAAACATGTCACTTGCTTCTTCCTGCTCTGAACTTTCTGGTGATGGGATCATATTCATTTGAACATCTGAAGAAAAGATTGAGTTACTATGGTAATAATGCAGCTTGTTTCTAAAACATCTGATGGGAAAGTTAAGTTTATACTATTATAACAATATGAAAAACACTGTACTACTAAAAAACATCCTTACTTAGATATTTCGGGATTTCTTCAAATTCTAACATAAGCATTAAAATCTAAAAACAAATTGGTTCATAATCTTCAAACTAGAAAAGACAACATTAGCTATTGAGCAAGTTTTTGTATTCAATCGGAAATTTAGAAAGAACAGATTTAAATCGTAACAATATAATGGAATGTACGATAAAATGTGCGGTATACACGTTTAATAAATGACATTGTTAAGAAAAAACCATTATAGAGAAAGACTTAAATATAAGTATAAACACTGTATAAAGTAATAATAATAATCAAATAAAAACACCGAGAGTCTGGAATTGATTACATTAATGAGAACAGGGTGGAATTTATGTTATTATTTAGTGTTGGGTGATCATTAAAAATGGAGTGGCTTTCTTTGATACAGAGTTCGTAATCAGTGATTCTGAAGTCGAAAATTTTAAAGTTTTTCTGGAAGTATGGGGTGATTGTTATTCCCACTGTGCAATCAGATACAAGACTCAGTTGGATTACGTAGCTTAAAAATTGGCTGTGGTTTTGCTAGACAGTAGATAGGGACAATGGGAATCTCAAATACAGAGTGGGGGATATAGAGTTCATAATAACGTATAAAAATATTTGCAAGAGTTGGACGTAGAGGTGATCCCATCACCACTCCATCTATCTGGTCATAAAGATGACCACTAAAAACAAAGTGCCTGTCCACTAGTTCTTATCACTCCTTTCATTGGCAAACAGTTTTAAATTCAAATATCAAGTTCAAAAAATAATTAAAACATACTGCCCACAAATTAAGTTACCTTTAGTATTTCGGCCAACATTTAAAATTAAAAATATGTTTAAAACCAAAGACACACTACCTCTTTCTATGCCCTTGTGGGTCGTATATAAATATACTTGTGGTAGCTATAAAACTACCTGTAATGGCTTGTTTGTTTGTTTGTATTTAAGCACAAAGCTACACAATGGGCTATCTGTGCTCTGCTCACCATGGGTACCGATGCCCGAATTCTAGCGTTGTAAGTCCGCAGACATACTGCTGTGCCACTGGGGGGCACCTATAATGACAAAACTATACGTCACCTTCAAATATGTGCACACTTATACTTATATTTGATTTTTTCTCTGTAATGGTTTCTCTTAACAATGTTATTTATTAAACTTGTGTATGCTGCAGGTTTTATCACACATTCCATTATATTGTTACCATTTAAATCTGTTCTTTCTAAGTTTCTGATTGAATACAAAAACTTGCTCAATAGCTAATATTGTTTTTTGTAGTTTGAATATTATGAACTAGATTTTTTTTGAGGTTTTAACGCTGATGATGGAACATGAAGAAATTCCAAAACATCTGTAATCAAAGATGTTTTTTGGTATTACCATGTTGTTAATATTTATTATAAACATTCATTTTCCACCTGACGAATCAGAAGTGTATCATACTTGCATAATTTTGATTTACAGATAATAGTAGATTCTTTAAAAATGCTAGCTTAAAAAGTATTCATTCTTACCTTAAAATAAAAATTAACTCAAGAAAAAAATATGGTATTTAATCCATAATGAAAATGATATGACTTAACTTTAAAAGTGATTTTCAGAAATTTTACACAAACATTGCTGTTTATTATTTTTATTTTATTCAAAGCTACATTATCTTTCACAACAAAAAACTATACACCAAATGCATACATTCAGTTTAATTTAACTCTTAAACCTACTTTATGTTTGGAGGCCTAAGTTAGAAACACTGTATTTATACTTGCAACTTTCCATATTTTTATACATTTTACAGTTAATAAAATATTATTTTTGAGTATGTTAGCTGAACTGATATAGTTTAGTTTAAAATACTAGGAAATACATACATTTCCTTCTTTAATGCATGCAACCAAACAAACTGATTCCACAGAATGTTACTCTTCTCTGAACACAAAATTCAAACATTACTGACTGTTTATTTTTATTCTTTACACCTAAGTTATTTTAACATTGATATTTTTTTTTTTTTTTTTTTTTTTTTTTGTTTACTATAATATATAATACAAGATAATAAAATAGAAATTGTGTTCAAGATAGTATAACAAAGAACATTTATTAACTCTGTTGATAATGTCACTTAAAAAAGTAAAGGATTGAATAAATAAAAACATACTGTAAAGAAGGTCTGCCAGATGAAGCCTATCAGAGCCTACTTTATCATTGGAAGATGACTGTATTGAAAACTGGACACAGTCAGATGGGCTGCTAGTACTACTACTTTTACCAGAACCTAAAACATAATTAGCTACTTTCACTGTTCTAATAAAGGAACTACATCATGTCTCCAATATGATGACTATCACCTGGAAGTTGAAAAGTGTGCTAGTTTTTAACTATCTGATACAAAATGCTTTAAAGTTAATTGGAAAAGATGCAGCTAATATTACATTTAGCTTTCTTCAAAACACAAGATTGAGAAACAGATTCCTGTCTTTTGAAATCATATCAAGAAAAACATACTCCCAATTCTGAAAACCTCTTTAACATCAACTAGAAGTAGACACTTTTTTACTAGCTATTTCTAACTGTAGTTATAATACTTGTTTCAGAAAAATTGGAAAAATAAGTTTAACACATTATATGCATCTTTTTTAGGCAAAGTTTGTGAACAAATATTACAGATATAAAAAAACTACTTTCTTAATAATTGTTTTCTGTTTCTAAGCTAAAGATATATATTTTAATTTTCCAAGTCAGTCTTTGAAATTTCCTTGTTTTTCCAACTGAAGAAGGTAGCAATCTCAAGTACATAAAAAGTTAATTGAAACATGAACATTTTAGTTACCTAAAATGTGAGATATGACTCTGTCTCTGCAACACATTTTTAAGTAATTATCTTTCAAATAACTTCCTCAGGGAATGCATTAGGACATTAACTTTATAAGGATACAGTGTAATGCAACAATGTTTCTTCTTGAGACATACCACAGCTTTGAGAATATCTTACTATTATGTAACACCCATTTAAAATTTATACTATTTCATTTTATAGCATAAATAGCACATATACCTTTATAAATGAAAATGTGATCAAAAGATTAATTCAGGATTTCAAAGAATGTAAACTGAATGGAAAAATTTAAAATATCAATTTTAGTTTCATGCTAGTTATTAAAATTTTGATTTTAACTTTTTTGTAGTTTACTAAGTGGAGCAGAATACACGTGAATACATTTGTACCTGATGATGACAAAACCTTGTCGAAACATTGTACATTTGCTGCTATGTTAAACTTATATTACAGTTTTTCTTCATTACCCATTCAAGTTGTCTCCAAGCATTACATGTGAATATATAATTACTTCAAAAAAACCTATTTCAGTTATTTGTAATAATACAAACAAATATAAGAACACTTGTTAACTGAGTGCAGCAAAGAGCATAGGAACCATGTGGCTGTGGCAGTTTAAATAACTGCTAATTTTACCCTTCTATAACTAGTAAAGTATACATCTTTATATAAGTATTAAGCCGTCAAGAAATTAATGTCGGATTTTGGAACACCCCCAAAAAACATACATAACGTGTAATAGTTAAACAAACCACCTAAACGTCATGCTAATGTAGCTATATAGTGTGTAAAGTGTAGTATACTCTAATCCCTTAAATTGATGGCACAAGACGAGACACATATTCGGCATGTAATGCTGTTTGAATACAAGAAAGGCAACAAAGCCTCTGTAGCCACAAAGAATATCAAAGAAGTTTATGGAAATATTTTGAATGTTCGTAAGTGTCAATGATGGTTCAGCAAAATTCATTCAGGTGACTTTAGCTTTAAAAAGCTGTGATGGCAGAGGCTGACATGTTGGAATTGATATTGATGCTCTCAAGAAGCTTGTTGAGTCTAACCCAAGGCAACACACTCATGAAATGGCCCTGAAATTGCACGTCTCTCATGAAACAATACGTAAACATCTAAGGAATATAGGAAAACACCATAAAAAAGGTGTTTGGGTGCCTCGTGAACTCTCCGATGATCATCGTTTCCAACATGTAAATGTTGCTTCATCTCTTCCAATGCATAATGCGCGTGAACCATTTTTGGACAGAATTGTCACTGGTGATGAAAAATGGATTATCTACCTGTATATTAAATGTCAAAAACAATGGCTCAGTCCTAGACAACAACCACTTCCGACCCCAAAACCTACATTTGATGGGACATCAAAGGAGTAATTCATCTCAAACTTCTCAATCCACAGCGAACTGTCAATGCAGAGATCTACAGTCAGCAACTGGAACATTTAAATCAAGCCAGTTCATCAGAAACACCCTTCAGTCGGAAAGGTGTTCTTCTTCTCTATGACAATGCACGTCCACATGTGTCACGTTTGATGCAACACAAAATTATAGAGTTGGGTTGGGAAGTTCTCCCACACCCACCATATTCTTCAGATATGGCATCATCCTGAGGTTGACATTGTAACATCGAAACATGTAGAGTCGTCAACTTTTTGAAGGCC
>NW_013668705.1:33484-35632 GCF_000517525.1 Limulus polyphemus
GTTTAACGTTGAATATTATTTATGATTTTAACTTTATACACAAGTGCCAAAATACTATAATTTTTTACAGTAGTCTGCAACTGTCTAGAAACTGCACAACAGGTTTCATGCATGTAAGTCAAAATTATCAAAGACAAATTTAAAGTCAGTATACAAGGAAAAGATTCTTAAAGGAAAAGACATGCAACCTTCTATGTCAGCATTTAGTAATGAAATTCACCATAATTGAACTCTGTAGTATTTAAACTAATATCCTTAAACACTGCTAATAAAAAGGAGGAACCCCACTGAAATATATACAAAAAGATTTAGTTTTGAACATTTTACTCTGCATTATTAAGAAATGTATGATGCAAGACACACAGATGCAAGCAGTAATGTGTTAATATAAATGGTATAGAAAACTTTTCTAAAAAAAAAGACACTAGTATCTATAAAGATTTACAACTCAAACTTAGGTAGTAAACTGTAAAACTTGTTTCTATCACTGCCACAGGCAGCAGTTTCTGTATGATAAGACTATCACTGAACACTTATTCATTACAATAGACAAAGGGATAACAATTACATTTCATCCTTAATATAATCATGAAATAACTTTATAAATTAAATTATTACCAGGGGTCTCCTCAAGTCGGCCTGGGTCTGCTGAATGTTTAGACAAGTTCTCTCCACTTCCAAATGGACTACTTCCCTGGAAAACAGTGATTTTTATCATCTCGGTAAATGTACTGTGGTACATACTTCAACTTTCATAAACTTTTTTTCACATATTCTCTTATTTTTTAAAGCTGTAACTATAACAACTATTTGTGATGTAAAAGAGAAATTCATAATTTCAAGTAAGACAACAAAGCAATTTATACATGTGCACTTTGGTACAACTTATGAAAAAATAACACACTTTGACCTCATCAATTAAATCATATTTAAAATACGGTTTCATCCTAGTAGATATCAATAGTATTTTGTAATATTTAAAGTACTTGAAAGAGAGACTGATGTACCTCAAGATTTTATAGCAATTAAACATACAATGCTGAAAAGTTTACAAGAAAAAATATAGAACATGTGAATGAAAACAAATTTCTTTCAAAACTAATAATAGTGAACCTTTAGATATAATATTTTTCATTTAAAACTCAAAATCATGCATACTGAAAATTGTATTAACAACTACACAAATTTATACAACCTTGCTATCATAAATATATTTGTTAACACAGTAAAAGCCTTTTTCAATAAGGTATCTGAATATTGAGTTTTCCTTTAAACAGAAGTACTCTAAATATGAAGGTTGGCCACTGAAACACTTACAAACTGAACAATGTCAACCTCCAATCTGCTCTAAAGTAACAAATGTTAATATCTGTAGTGTAATTAGACAATTTTATTCATGATCATGAACATTTTTGTGTCTGTATTTTTTTAGATGCTCCCCTATACTAACAAGATCTGAATTACTTTAGCTTTTGCTTTAATAACAAGTGGATATTCTGAATGAATAGAGCTATTGTGGAGACAGTAATATGGGAAATACAGTATGTAATATTAATTAAAGCAATTACATATGAATGAAAATTAAATACAGTTGTTTTATATAACATGTTCTATCCAATTTAATGCTTACACATAGTAAATATTAATTTCTTAACTGTTATATTTATGTTGCAACATAAGCTTTACTTTGAAACTTAATTTTGTGACAATATAAGTATTGAGCCCTGGAAGTATTATATGCATGTTTACTAAATTTTGAACTAGAATTGACTGAAGAACGTTCTTTCAATCTTCAGGTCACCAACAACTGTACCAAACCTGAGAAAAGCCTACAATAATGTGAGGATTCCTATCATTCAATCTAAATTATATTGCCATTTTATTTTAAGTTTTTAACCTGATCAGACCCAGCTACCTCATTTTGAAAGTGGTTAGATATTTCTTGTCTAATTTCATTCCAAAACTAAACCTAATAAATGAAATTGTAATTTGACAAGAACTTTCCTAAAGTACTTAATAGTAGGGATTGACAAGGATTCCAAATAATTCATATGCGAAAAAAAACACCCTATCAAATTCCTAGCGAAAAACTGACCATTCAAAGTATTGGTTACAATATATTTTGTGCATATACACTAATAATACGTA
>NW_013668705.1:36151-42207 GCF_000517525.1 Limulus polyphemus
AAAAAGTAAACAAGCAATAGTATTAAAAATTATGAATATTAAAATGAAGTACGGATCCTGTTATAAAAAGTAATGAAACAAGAATTAAAACCACAATCACAAATTTATAAAATTTAATCCCAACTTTGGAAAATTTATACACTTATCTGTAGGCCAAAGTCAGGATTAAATTTTATAAATTTGTGATTGTGGTTTTAATTCTTGTAAAAGTTATAGCTATCAGGGATATGGCTATACTTAAAATTTATAGATGTTGTGTCCAATCCATGGACTTTACTTGTTTGTGTACTTTTTATTGCAACATTTATTTTGTTTTAGATGTTTCTTATAGCGATTCTACGAATGACCAATGATCCCTACTTTCTGTTAAAATTTTAATTATTTTTCCTATTTATTTGAAATCTTAGGAAATGGCTTTTATAAAATATAATTAAAATACATTTCTTACGGATTTAAACTTACTACATTTATGTTTTATCAAATTATTCTTAAGATCTCTAATACAATTTTATCATTCCATAAATTGAAAATTTTGTCTATTTTAAGTTTTTTTTTAATCACATACTTTCCTCATGTTCACAATTATTACATAAGAAAAAATTATTTCTAACCAAACCAAAATAATAAGCAAGTCTGGATTTTTTTATTCCTAATTAGGATTTCACATGCACATATTTAAGAAATTTTAAATTTGCTTCATAAGTTTATTTATATTTCAAATTGGTGTTTCATTGTGCTCTAAGTTTTTCTACTATGCCAATAAAACAACCATGTCAACAGCGTGAATAAGGGTTCAACTGCTAGTAACATACAAAGAACATCTTTCATCTCAATGACTCAGCACTGATGGATTTCAATGCTACTGTACAAATGATTGTATGAAAAGTAAATGTATGCACTTTTGTATTGCAGTACTTAAACACAATTTTACCTGATTTTTTAGACCAGTTTCTTTTGGCAAATATTCTTGATGCAAAGTATAACTTTAGTTCTATAGTATAATGAGCATATTTCAAAGTCACAGTACAGAAGTTTAAATTATGAGGTCTGTTTGGTGAATTCTTATGGTATATAATGTATCCAGAACACAGACTGGTGACTTTACACCAACTAACATTAAGTTAGGTCATGTATAGCTCTTTATAATTGTCTAAAGCAAGAAATATTAGAATTAAAAACAGAAGCTCTCTTCTCATCCCTGTTGTGGGAATGCATAGTCTAGATGTTCTGTCAGATGCCTTTCTATGCTTCAGCTGTTTTTTGACATGAATAAGTTTAGTCTACACACCTAACATAGTGTATTTATTTGCTTTCACATAAATTCTAAGGTTCAAATATATTCAGGCTTCCAAGTGAACAAGTACTCAGTTTAGTTTGTAAGAAAAAGCCTGTTAAAACAAAGAAGAACCTGTTGTCCACAGATCTGAGCACTTGAAATTTCAGGTTAAGTACGATGTGCCTTTTATGCAGAATGAAAATAGCATGTTTTTTATAAATATTCACAGATGTTAGCTTTCTTTTGATGAATATTTAAAGATCTCTTCATTGAAATTAGTTTTCAGTGTATTATGTAATTTTATGTTTAGGTCTACATACATACATCAAAAAGATACATGGAGTGATAGCTTACAGTAAATTATGATATAATGTAATAAGCATTTACAATACTATGTATAAATTGAAGAAATTATTTGTATGTACTAGTTTTACCTGGTACTTACCCAAAATATTCATTTCTTGTGCTTATCAAGTGTCCACGATATTAATAATTAATAAAATATTTTACTCTACAAAGAGAACATCATTTTCTATAATTTTATTGGACAGTTTTCTAACAGTATTGTAAGTTAGATTATTTTTAAATTCCAAAATTTGGTCTATATTTTGTAATGACATGTTTATTTCTGTTACACAATTTAACCCTATGACAAAGATTCCTTTCTGTGCATGTCACTGAGTTACATTCAAAATTTAATTAAATCACTTTACTATCAATGTATTTTAAAGAAATTATTATCATCCAGTACATTATACTTTAAAGTTTTATATTATCTCATTTTTGTTCCTTTATTTCAAAAGAAACACTGAAAGCAATAATGAAATCTTGCAAGTTTGAGTCACATTATGCACAGGCTATAAATTATATCAAAATTTGGCAAAGTACAGCTTTAAACGTAAGGTAATAGTCAAGTACACATAAGTCTAGATGAGAATGTAGCTTACTTACCCTTTTGACAAGTATGGTTCAAAGTACTTTGCTGAATGCAGTTGAAACAAGAAATAAATTTTGTCAACCCCTGAGAGTGGCATGCCCACCTTCTATAGTTTAATGTTGAGCTTTAATAGTTATATGTACTCTCAACATGTTCGTGTTTATAGTCATTAGGATAAGAACATTTTACACTGTAATCCAACAATGGTTATTTTGAAATTGGTGCCAAGTTGTCATCCTAGGGTACATATGAATGTACGGACTATTATTGGCAGCTTTCTTCACCATAGTACTAAAGTTGTTTCTTATCTATGTATGTTATAGTTAGAGAAACAGTTAAGTTGTATTTAGGTTTTACTTTTATAATTTAATTAATTATGCATTATGTCTTAAAATTCATAATTGAAAGGTTTAGTGATTTTTATAAAATAACCAAAGCTTCCTCTCATTCTGCAAGGCTTCAATACTGTCAGTGTTTTAAATATATGAGTGGGCTGGGCTTCTTTAACAGTAGGTGTCTGTGACTTGTTGGCGATAAAATCAAAACAGACAGCACACAATTCACTTGTTTTAAAATGATATATTCAAAACAAGTCAAATGTATGCACAAAAATTCTTGACACTAAAGGATATCACAGTTGTATCTAAAACTCTAAATAATTCTCTTTCTTGTCAAAAGTCCACACAGGGTGATCTAAATACTTTAGAATCCAATTGACAAGAGGAATTATTTTTCTCTACTTATGTTACTCTGTGGGTTACCACAGTTGTATCTCAAACTTTAAATAATTGTCTCCTTTTCGTCAAAATCCACACAGAAGGGTTTAATCACTTTAGAAACCTTTTACAAGACAAGTTATTCTTCTTATCTCTATTAAACTGTGAAACTCACTTTAAAATATTGCCCATTATGGCTAATTATTCACATGCAGGCAAACTTCACATTTTCTAACTTTTCTTAACTTCACTTGACTTGCACTCGCTTGGTCACCTATATTTATATGTTGCTCACTGAGAGCTCGAACTTTCTATAAACTACACGAGCGATGATGCTATAATGTCACAATACTCACTTCATGTAACGAGAAAAATACCGAAGATTCAAGTAACGTGATGTCAACAACATTACTAAAGTCTAGACAACAATGTAATTGCAAATGCAAGGTATGACTCTTACCGAGTTACACAAACAAACTTGTCATAACTGTTGCCATTAAAATAATTACTTTTAACTCTCTTGTTATGAAAAGTAAATAATTGTTTAATATTACATCACTAAATGAACTAAATAATAACTCCTACACTAACATTTGCAGTTCCCTTGTTGGTCTCTCTTTGCATACGGTCTCCAGTCAGGCATCACGTTGACAGGATCCTTTTTTTCATCTTGATCTTGTGTTGCCTGATGTCCATCTTTCCTAATCTATCTGTATACTGTTACAATAGATCTTGTACCTCTTTTTTTTTCTTGCCAGTCAATCCAATTCTTCACTCATGTCGACGTCCTTTTATGTCTCATCTCCACCCAGTGGTCTTAGTCTTAGTAGGTATGTATCTTCTATAATGAAGTCACTGTCTTCAGATTCTGCTTCTATGACAGCTACACTTGCCATGTCCATCTGTACCTCAATAGCTGCACCTGTAAAGTATTCTTCCCTCTTGAAGTACCTCTTCAACAGATTGGCATGGTAGACCTTAGTTGCCCCATCCACTTTCACCTGATAGTGCATCCTGTTGACCACTTCTTGTACTGCAAAAGATCCTTTCCAGTGCTGGGTGAGTTTGTTGTTGGCTGTGGATAGCAGAACTGAGACCTTCTGTCTAACCTCAAAATATTTATCCTTGACCTTATTGTTATACAAGTATTTCTTGCTGCCTTTGATGTGTTTAGCTTTACCAGTAAAATTTCTTTGACGGGTCCAGTTCAATACTCCTTTATGGTCCTCTGTTTTATAAGTCTCTCTCCATTTTGTATTGTGCTTGACTTTTTCTCAGGCATGAACCAACATCAGGATGTCACTTTTTGAGACTTTAATAGGCTTGATATCTTGCTTTACCTTCTTCACTTGAGCTCCAGTGGTGACTGAAGATGCCATATCAGTCTTCTTTCTGTCTAGATCCTCCAAATTTCTACTACCTGGTATTTTTCCAATCACCAAGTCGTATATTGGTACCACATAGAATGGAGTGTTCACCTTTATTCTTGCTATGGAAAACTTTCTCACTTTCCCATCAGTTAGCACACACAGGTATACCTTGCCTGTCATCTGGTTATCAGATACTACTCTGGTTCTCACTGCTGCACTACTGCATCCAGCATCTTGTACGACTTTCGTTTTCTTGTCCCTGACATAGCCTTCACCTATTGCGATATTGTAATTTGTTGGCACCCCCTTGATATCTGTAACATGCTCTGATCACTACTGGCACTGATGATCTATTTGCTAACTTGAGCTGGCCACTAGTCATACACTGATCAATCATGGAAATGGCATTTCTTTCTTGTGGTGAATCTGACAAGTTTTCTTGATTCTGTTTCTTCTGGCAGCAGCATCCATGGTGACAGTCATTCTTTTATTGTTTCTTATCAGCACCATCTTTGTAGGTAGCTCCAGCAGCTTTATGTTGATATTTCTGCTTTTGCTTATTAGTGATGGAGTTGCACTCATTTCCAACATGCTCTATTTTATAACAAATACTGCATGTCTTCTGTTAAACTCCTACCACCTTTGGTGGACTCCTGCTTCTGGTTAGCTACCAAGGGTTTTGACTTTAACTGGATATTCTAGGACTTGCTACCTATACTCCCTTGATGGGCTTCCATATACTGTTCTACCAGCTTTATCATCTCGTTCACCTCTTTTAGTGCTCTCTCCTTTATCAACAGCAACGTATTAGTAAATCTGCCAGTCCCTCATAACTATTTTCACATTTGGCCATGTCAGTCCTTTTTGTGAAGTACCATTGTAGTGTTACGACAGCGGAAGTCACGTGATGCTGGTAACACGTGATGAATTACCTGAATGATCATGAATTATCGGATAAGACCGAGTTTCTTTGGGACTCCCTCTTTTTAGTATATAAGCCTGGCAGAGAAAGCCTGCGGGATTTGAATGAAGAGAGTACCGGGTAATTTACGATTCTGTTTCGAGCTAGTGCATGTTTTGGAGATTGTGAATCTATGTAATTTATAGCATGTGTTATAAAAGTAATTAAGTTTATTTAAAGTGACGAGAAACGTACTGACTGTGGAATTACCATGTATTAAAAGTTTGTATCGAGGAAGAATAAACTGGTTTAACCAAGAGAGGACTTCTACCGGAAATTAACAAACAAGCAGATATGTAACAAATTGGTGTCTGAGAGTGGGATGGAAAAAGAGAGAGAGAGAAAAAAGATGGAAACGAGAAGTGGCAAATCAAACTAAGACTCAGCAGATCTGATGGCAGCAGTACAAGAACAGCAAAAGAAACAAGAAGAACGAGAAAAGAAACAAGAAGAGAGACAACAGCAGTGACAAGAAAACCTGTAACAGTGGCATCTCGAACATAAAAATAAACAAGAAAGATTACAGCAGTTCTCGTGGGAAAAAGAAAAGAAACAAGAAGATAGATTACAGCAGTTACTGGAGAAAAAGTAAAGAAACAAGAAGAAAGACTACAGCAGTGATTGGAGGAGAAAAAAATAAACAAGAAGAGAGACTACAGCAGTGGTTGGAGGAGAAAGAAAATAAACAAGAGAGACTACAGCAGTGGTTGGAGGAGAAAGAAAATGAACAAGAAGAGAAACTACAATAGTGGCAACTGGAACAAGAAAGGAAACAAGAAGTACAAATGGAAAAATA
>NW_013668705.1:43207-44211 GCF_000517525.1 Limulus polyphemus
ATGCTGCATTACGCTGGTTAAGATCATTAAAGAACCCAGAGGGACAACTAGCACGCTGGATCGGAAAAATAGACCAGTATAATTATAAAATTTAATATAGAGAAGGAAACTCCCATGGTAATGCCGATGGACTGAGCCAAAAACCTTGCAAAAATGACTGCAGACATTGCTGCAAAAGAGAGGTTGAACTAACCAGGTGCCATTAAGCTAAAGTCAAAGTGACTGAAGGAGTTGATGATGGTGAAGTGGAACCAAGTATAGATATTAAAGCAGAAAAGGATAAAGACCAAGATTTGAAGCCAATAATTGATTTTCTAAAGCAAGTGTTTTACACCTTGCTTGGGAAAAGGTGTCTATCTTAAGCCCTGTGACAAAGCACATTGGGCACAATGAGACCAGTTGAAGCTTGAAGATGGTATTCTTCTCCGGAGATGGGAAAGTGATGACCTGGCAAATAGTTATACCGAGAAAGTTACGGGAAGTTGTGCTGCATCAATCCCGTGATAGTTTATCACGAGGACATCTTGGAGTTAAGAAGACATTAAGTCACCTACAGCAGAGATTTTAGTGGATCGGTATGAGGCAAGATGTGGAAGAATTGTGCAGGACCTGCAATACATGTGCTAAAAGAGGACCCAAGCATAAGGGACGTGCTCCAATGAAGTTATATCAAGTTGGTGCACCAATGGAAAGAGAAGCCATTGACATTGCTGGTCCTTTGCCCCAGACATGTGCTGGAAACAAGTACATTTGTGTGGTGATGGATTATTTCACCAAGTGGCCTGAGGCATATGCAATACCAAATCAGGAAGCTACAACACCACTTCACCCACAGTCTGATGGGATGGTAGAAAAGTACAATTAAACACTGTGACAGGAATTGGCAAAGTTTTGTAATAGCTGCCAAGATGACTGAGATGTCTTATTCCCTCCACTGTTAATGACCTATAGAACAGCAGAGCATGAAGCCACTGGATACATTCCAGCAAAGCTGATGTTTGGTC
>NW_013668705.1:45131-49554 GCF_000517525.1 Limulus polyphemus
CTATTGGTTTAATGTAAGTATCTATTGTTTGGGATGAACAATACTAAGGAATGGGTAGTGTTATGACAACGGAAGTCACGTGATGTTGGTAACACGTGATGAATTTCTCGATTGATCATGAATTATCAGGTAAGACTTTGTTTGTGCTGGACGCCCTCTTTTTTAGTATATAAGCCTGGCAGAGAAAGCCTGCGGAATTTGAATAAAAAGAGTTCCAGGTAATTTACGATTCTGTTTTGAGCTAGTGTGTGTTTTCGAGATTGTTAATCGCTGTGATTTATAGCGTGTTATAAAAGTAGTTAAGTTTATTTAAAGTGATGAGAAATGTATTGACTGTGGAATTACTGTGTATTAAAAGTTTGTATCGAGGAAGAATAAACTGGTTTAATCAAAAGAGGACTTGTATCGCTGAAGTTCTTCGGAAAGAATTTCTACCAGAAATTAACAAACAAGCAGATACATAACAGTAGACATGCCACAAACTGAAATACAGTTTCCTCAGCATCAAGTTTGACTTCTCTGAACTTCTGATAAAAACCTCCTTCAGTAAATTCATAGTGTTTCAGCAAGGCCACTTTCAACTTGTCATAGTCCATGGCATCTTCTGACATCATGCCTCCATAGACTTGTAGGCCTTTTCCTGTGAGAAGTGGGCTGAGACAGACTGCCCAGTCACCTTTGTCCCAGTTCTGATTTTGGGCAAATCTTTCAAATCTCTTCAGGAAAGCATCCATGTTGTCTTTTTCCATTCATCAAATTTGTGAAGCTTAGGTCGGCTGACACGGACCCCATTGTCATTATTGAATAATTCTTCTTTCTGTTGGGTGAGCTTGGTGATCTCAGTTTGTGCTCTTATTCTCTGTATTTTCAGTCTCGCTTCTTTCTCCTTTTCTTTTTTCTCAATTTGTGTTTTTATTCTCTCTATTTGCAGTCTCTCCTCTCTCTCTTTTTCAATTTGTGCTCTTATTCTCTCTATGTCGAGTCTCTCCTTTTCTTCTTCCTCTCTTTCTACCTTTAGTCTTTCTTCCTCTTTTCTCTTCTCACTAGTTCTTCTTGTTTAACAAACTCTCGTAGTTCGCCATCTTTGAGCCCAAGATGCTCACAGATTTCTACTGCCATTTGCCACTGAATAATCCTGGCTGGCTCACCAAATGTCAGGTTTCTTATATGGGCTGGGATTATTTTACAGCAGGTGTCTGTGACTTGTTGGTGATAAATTCAAACAATAAACGTACAACAAGCAATCTACTTGTTTTAAAATAATAGATTCAAAACAAGTCAAATGTCAAATATTTTATTTTTCTCAAACAGCATAGTTTTCTCAAATTTCTTATCAAGTTTAAAGAACTTTTTTGACTCATTTTATTTTTGGAACGAAGTATAACGAGGGCTACGTAACATGCTGCACTTTGCAACACGTTATTGTTATCCGTTTAAGCATATAAACATTATGGAATTTAGGATTACTATTTACTACAATTTATGTTTAAGACAGTATGTTTATACTATGTGCACTGCTGTTCTAACATACTATAAATTATTAGAGTGTAACAATCAATAAACAGCAACTGTAAATATTATTCAAATTTGTTAGATGCACGTTTTCTTGGAACTTTTAAGTTTAAGCACATCAAGGAAAATATATACAATAGTTCAACTGTATATGCACATCATGTTGCTTTATAAATTATGTAAACAGAATATTAATAATATATACTGATACTTTCCTGGATGGCCTAAATGAATTCACTTAAGAAAAAAGTGAGCTCTATGGATGAAACATTGCTTTGCTTCCTCATCCTCTGAAGAGTTTCTTTCCTTCAAGTCAGAGAAGGAGATAATCAGATCAATTCAAGTGGATCCAGTTGAAAAAGCTTCTACAAATTCACTGCTGTTGGAGAAGTCTGACCCACCTTAAGGGGAAGAAGACTCTCCACCTCACCCACAACAATCAGGGGATACCATTACTGGTCCTCCCACCATCACTACTACATCCACTTCCAAAATGACCAGAGACAAGAAGACGCAACAAGCACCTCAGGCCTGTAGTACAGAGTGGCAATGGGAGGTCTTCAAAGATGAACAGCCCAAATTGTTGAGGGACTTCATCTGAGGAGAGCTTATTCCCCGTCAAGATAACAAATGTCAGACTCCTCTTGATTTTCCCCAATCCTTTTTTACTCTCAACATTGTTACCAAAACTGTTGAAGAAACAAATAAATTTGCACACCAGCAAGGATAACACCTAAACATCTATGTCAGAAAGAAAAGGAGAATGCTAAAATATAATAATGTTACTCCTGAAGAAATTTTAGCATTTATTGGTGTAACTACTGCTATGGGCATAGCTTGCTTACCATCTCTTGCAGATTAGTGGTCTACCTCTCCTTCACTTCATTTACCATGATGTTCTTAAATATTTTCCAGAGAAAAGTTCCTATCTAGAAGTAATACTAAACATGATAAGTTCTTGAAAGTCAGGCCTGTGCTAAATCATCTGCTAACAACTCTTCCAGCTCAATATAACTCTTCTAAGGAACTATCTATTGATGAACAAATGCTAGGAATAAAGGGTAGAATTTTATTTAAACAGTATCTACCTAACAAGCCTACCAACTGGGAAATCAAACTGTAGATTCTGGCAGAAGCTGTGACTGGATACTGTCTAAATTTTAAAGTATACTCTGGTAATAAGGAATCTGTACTTTCTAAGAGCTTATCAGACACAGTTGTAACAACTCTGATTGAAAAGTATCTTGGAAGGTGACACTCTTTCTTTACTGACAACTTTTATAAATTGTTTGATGTGTTGTTTTCACCTGGCACTAGGTTTGTGGCACTTGTAGGAAGGGTAGTACCAACTTCTTAGATATGTTTTCAGTTAACTTAATAAGGGGAGATTTGCAGTTTTTCAGCTGTGGCTCAATGACTTCTGTGAAGTGGACTGATAAAAGATATTTATGCTCTTTCTACAATGCACATTAATGAAAGTGATTAGCAAGCCACATGTAATCATGGATTACAACAAATTCATAGGAGGGGTTGATCTTATTGATCAATTTCTCAGCTATTATGCCATTCCATGTAAAATTGTGAAATGGTATAAGAAGCTTTTCTTTATACTTATTGATCTGCCTATTATTAATTATTTCAAACAGGTAACTAACAAGAGCAAGTACAAACAGAACTTTTGCTTACAATTAGTGGAATATTTTGTGTAATCACTAGTTGAAAGTAGAGGAGGGCCTTCTCATTTGTCAAGTGTCTAGTCACCAGTTCTGGCAGATGCATATGAACGACTCTCACCTGGGAAACACTTTCCAGCATTTTTTGAAGAAAAGGTGCAGATTGTGCCACCACAAAAGTTTCACTAAAATGATTTGCAACCACTGCAAAATTCACCTGCGTGTAAGGCACTTTAAAAGAGTATCATACTTCTCAGACTCTTCAAAGAACTTAACTTGTTTTCTACTTAAGTCAGTTAGTATGTGATGGCTAGTTAGGTTTTTCTAATTTCTGCTCTTGTTACAAACATTCTAAAAATAAATTTAGACATCACATTTCTAGTGTTTTTATTAACTCTCCAAATATGGGCTCAAGACCGATCACGTGACCTTTTATACTCGTTTAAAGTCTTTATAGATTTAATACTTATAACTATCAATATAGTGTGTATATCTTCACAAAATTTGGCAGTCTTTTAGTTCATATTACAAGTCTTACACATACAAAAAATCATATTTGTTAGTGAATTATTTTTAATAAAATAAAATAAAGAATTGTCCACAAATATATTAGGTATTTGTTTTGAATAGTCCGTGTCCAAAGTAATTTTCATGTTAAACTTAAAAATACTTTTCCTCATCTCAGAAATCTTAAATCTATCTGTTATTTTCTCTACCCTATCTCAAAATCAAATTGGTAAATTCGACCAACCTTGTGACCACCAAAAAACAAATCGAAATAAACCCAAATTCCCATTTTTTCTTTCTAGAATGACTTCAGATTGTAACCTGAAACTACATTCGTCTATTTTAAGTAGCTCTAAGTTAGTAATAGAATACATCTATTTATAATTAAATTTTATTGTTTTATTGTCCTTTGAACAGTGTCTAACTACTGCCTGTGCCATTATAAGTTGTAAATCACTCGTTGGGCCATGCAGCTCATGTTACGCTATCGAATTACATTACCCACAAGCTGCTTGCGTGCATGCCTTGTGCAAATTTTTTTATTATATTATTATTTATTTTATTTAATCTAACCTTAACTAACATAATGATATCCCTATTTTTACCTTTTAGTTACTTTTATAATAAAAAATAAATATGAAAAACAAGAAATAAAGTACTTACCCAATCTTCTTTTTTCTTGCTGTTGTGTTTTTTGAAGAGTGTTAACCCTAATTTTTTATACTATAGAT
>NW_013668705.1:50554-53355 GCF_000517525.1 Limulus polyphemus
ACAAACAACTATCAGAATCATGTAAAGCGCAACTTGTCCTTTCTATTGGTTGTAAACAGACTCTTAAGAAAAGTAGGTGGAACTAAACAAGAGGTTTGGAAAGAATGGAGTAGGAGGAGGTGCCACTCTAGTTGATTTGCTAGATACATTGATTTCTCAGCAAATCAAAGTGGTAGGAAATTCTAAGTTTATATTCTAGCTTGCCAGTATCTAAAATTTATGCTTCTAATTCGTTAACCACTTGTAGATGTTTATAGTAGGCATCAAAAATATAAACTGAGCAACAAGACATGAGAAGGTGCTATGAGACACACACAAATCAATATTTAGCTTTATTTTATTTATATTTTCTTTTGAATTAAGAAATTAAAACATACATAATATTAAAATTTGAAATATAAGCAATGTTTTGATGCCAATTTCACTTATATATAATAATAATAATAAAATTACTTAATAAAGTTTTGAAAATAAATCGCTAAAAGTCCATGACATGCGCAGTTAGACCCACCAGTTGCGAAAGGGTTAAGCTAATAATTGTGATTTTTGTTACAAATATTCTTGGCCAATGTCAATTTATATCTAATTAATATATATATTCTTTTCAATAAGGTTTTTCATTTTTGTGTATTATTTTAATATGATAAGCCTAACAATAATGTTCAATAAATACTGGTGTAATTTATCAGAATACTTTGCTGTTACCTATTACTTTCTGAGCCTAACTAATACCCAATATTTTGTCACAGAATATTTCTGTAGCTTCCAAATAGATATAATTAAACATAAAAACATTTACAGGAACTACAAAACTTCTGAAGAAACTATAAAAAAAAACAGATATCTGTAGTTTGCTCTTAAGTATTTTAAACTTTCCATTACATTCCTTTTTTCATCCCTACAGATGCTCTGGCTAATCACTTTTTTCAAGAAACCATTTATTACTGCTCAATCTATCTAATTTACTCTCCACTGACATAGTATAAATAATTTATAATTTATTTTACTCAATTATACTTAAACCATGCTTCTAGCTCTTTTGCAAAACTGTTCTTCAAATGGTGAAAATAATGGGATGAAACAATAAACTCACTAACAGAGAAAAAATATGATATGAGAAACAGGAGATGAATAATTATATTCTGAAGGAATGATAGTTTTCAACAAATATTAATCTATACTTTTGGGATAAACAAAAACGTTCTAAACAAAATGTGTTGTTTACAAATAAAGCTCAGTGCAATAGAAGTTGGGAAAATATTTTTCAGTTTTCTGTGCAAATACAATAGTAAATGTTACATAAGAAAAATTCCAAAATATTTGCGAGTTAAAAATTATTGAAATAGTTAGAATTATCAACTCTCTTTAAATTTTGGATATGATATAAAGGTGTACACATGACACACACAAAAGACTCATTGTGGTCTGGATATGGTTAATATGAGTATTTTTGAGAAACTTTTCATATCCAAAATAACTGTTATAGATTATGTGTAATACTTTTTAGATGCAAACTGGTTGCATGATGCAGAGAATTTTCTATCATACAAAACTAAAAGAAAGAGATGTAAAAAAGATTTTTTTTTCATGCACGTTGATTAATACAATTAGCTTGCAGATAATCTTCGGAAGTGACTAATATGAGTGACTAGCTGACTGCCCATCACATGACAGTAAATGCTAATAAATTTTTCTTCTGAAAATTAAATCTAAATGTTTTATGAACAGGTTTTCTAAAAATCAATTATTTTAAAGTTACATTGTTTATATATACACATAATGTTTATCCTTTATCTAGTATTTCAAGAAAACATTCTTTATCTATATTTGGTCATCTCCTGTAAGTGGTCATTAATTAGAATTTTTACTTATGTATATTTCTATGTTATGTTTAAATCTTCTTGATAAAGTCTTATAGATTGAACCATGCTAAAAAACAGGATCTCAAAAAAATATTTCTACCTGGCCAAATGTCTAAATCTGCGATTTATTAACCCTATCGCCCCGAGTATCCTTTGACACAAGGTTTTAGTGTCTTACATTTAAAATTCTATTAAACTACTTTTTGTTTATGTTATACCAATTAGAATAGCATGAAATTCTAGCTAATAACCCATACTTTAATAGTATACAAGTTTTAAGTACTTAATTGTAAATGGCAATATGAAAAACAAATCCTGAATTTCCACTAATGTGACCCATTTTCTCTTAGCGTGTCATCATCCCCATTTTATCCACCACCCCTAAAAAAAGTATGAAATTAAACGTGTAATAATCTCTATAAAATCATTATTGCTCAGACAAACCATAATTTTAACAGCCTTCAATTTTGTTTGGTTACAGAGCTATCGATTACAAAATCAGACCCCTCCTGCCACACCCACCTGTCACATCCTCTCATTCACAATTCATTCAGAGTTCTCTTACATTTCATTATATACATTACCTATAACCAATAAAAAGTTAAGGTTTCCATCTATCAAATGAAGTATTGTATAACATTATGTTCTGAACAGAATATCGTCAATTTCACTCACAGTACAAGGTTTGTTCCCGTGGGAAAGTTAACGACCATCTTGGATGAATTTGTAATGGCTCTTGTCACATAGTTAGAAAGCCAAAAACATTTTGATAGGTAAGTGAATTTGTCTGCTTTTTGCATGTTATTAGTTTATACTATTTTGTGCAATATTTGATTAAATAAAAATTATTAAGTGCATTACTATCTATAGTATAAAAAATTAGGGTTAACCCTCTTCGAAACCTGATTGCAAGAAAAAAAGAAGATTGGTTAAGTACTT
>NW_013668705.1:54364-57098 GCF_000517525.1 Limulus polyphemus
TTAACTTTTTAAAAATCTCTTAACAAAGGTGAAAAATATCAATAATATGTATTGTAGTATCATCTATCACATTGAAAAGATACTTAAGTTGACTTTTACACATACAGTCACTTGTGTTTATTATGTAATATTATATTATCCCTTTATCTATAATTTATTCGTAATTTTCCAAATATTCAAAGATCTTGTTGTAAACATGATAATATATAAAAAAATAAACATAATAATAAAAAACAACATAAAATTTCAACTCAACTGCAGTTTGAACTCTCAACTTCCACATTATACTTGAGTGCTATAACCACTGTGACACCAAGTCTTTGTAATTGAATTTTAAAACACAATTCAAATCCCTAATGTAAACTATCACATTATTGTGTTTTTTCCAATATTGTAATCTCTTTCTCTAAACATGAGTTAATAATTAAACTTTATTAATGGAAGATAGAGTCTTATTAAAATACTGTTCAACAAAGTCATTACTTTTGCTAAAGAATTACAATTACTTCAGTGTATAAGTTTTTGCTTTCCAGTCAAGAGTTGTAAAAACAAGATATCATCATACAGCAAATTATTTTAGCACAACTTCCATCATAGAAAATATACTCAAACATACATACAGAGCTTGAAGATAAAAATGTAAAAACCAACCACATCATCTATGTGATCATTTGGTCCAATTTTTCTATCAAGAGTTTTGTTAAGTCGGGAGACAACCAAGTTTCTGTAGTTTTCATCTTCCATCAGTTTCTTGACTTTGTTGAGTTTTAACCACCCAACACCCTCTCCATCCAAAACTCCATTAACAACATCCTTAAGGAACTGCTGATTTTCACTACAAATATTCAAGAACAAATTTTCCTCATAAGTTAATAAAGAATAATTATAATAGCTCTAGTGAGTATAAATAATTTAAATGTCATTACAAAAATAACTAAGATTAACCACACTGTAATTAGGTGATCTGGTCATTATCTACAATTTTTAGTACAAATTGAAGTATTGTGTGCTCCTATGAGTTATGACTAATTACAATAAAATTGTGAGGTACTGTGGCAGTATATCTACTAACTGTCTAGTTCAATGGTTCTCAACCTTTTTGAATCTACAGAACCCTTCTGACGTTAAACTTGTGTCAAGGAACCCTTCACAGCATTCATTGCAAAAACATTGCAATAATATATCAATAACTCTAGATAGAGTACATATGTTTAATGCAGCTATATACCCACACACAATACATGAAAAATGTCTCAAGCCAATTATTTGGGTACAAATGCACACATAATGACAAGCATACTCTCTCAAATAATGATAGTTTACATGACTCAAGCACCCGTTTGTACCTTGTCTCTCTCACTAATCTAAAATAATGCAATAACTTATTATGTTGTGTCATTACGAATCCTGCTATACTAATAAAGAAATATGTAGTTGGATTGCTATCATGTGATTAGTATGTACTTGTGCATTAGAATATACAGAACTCTTGCATTCTGCAAAACCCTGCAGAACCCCAATATCTCATGGAACCCTTGTTGAGAATCACTGCTCTAGTTTGATTCACAAAATTTCAATATTAAATCTAGATATCATGAACCAACAAGTATTGGACAGAAGGAACTAACAAGAAAAACAGCAAGAAAGCATGGAAGACTTTTTATTTTCATTTAAAATACTGTTGAGCAAGAAGTATATATATATATATACATTTTAGACACCATAGTTGTTGAAGAAAACCAAAATTTAATAGTACACACAATAATAAACTTTAAAATGAGACTGTCCTCAGTCTCAAAATGCAATAAAACATTTACAAAAATCTATTATATAAAGATAAAAACTTGAGACTAATGGCAATATCACACTACATTTCAACATATTACTTTGTCATCGTAAAGAATGCAATATTTGACAAAAGCTAAGGTCTATAGGTACCTTAATAAAAATATCATATAATCAAACCAAATTAGCATGCTGATTTTACTCAAACAATTTAATGCCATCTACAGACAACTTGTTCCTCTAATCCTTCATCCTTATGTAAAGACACTAAGATTATTTGTATTATCTTTATTTATTTCAATATATTTATGGATATGTTTACTATTAATACTTGAAGGTTGTCCTAAAATAACAGTTTTTCCCCTTTAAATTCTTTATCGAGTTTCATTGGTATGATTAGCTAAAAGTAAGGTTTTATTTTATTATTCTTAATGCATGTTTTGTGTTAATTTAATCTGTACTTTAAATTTATGCTCGCTTGTCCTATATAAATATTTACACATTTATATTTAACTTATAAAGATTAGTTTTTCTACTAAATAAATTTTAGCCTTAGTTGTATTAAGAGACTGTCTAACCCTGTTCATCCGTCTCCTTCAACTGATATTCCAAATAAAAGATGTAAAATTGTACTTGTTAACAAAAAAACAAATTATAATATAAAAATTAAAGAATTATTGAAACAGGATCCCTACTAGAACATAAAAAATAATCCTATAAATAACTCCACATAACAGCAAAAGAAAAAAATGATATAGCTTAAACACAGTTTTAGATTTATTGCATTTAATATTAAGTATTGTACACAAGTATAAGGGGAAAAAATCATTAAATCAAAAAGCTGGCTATTGAACTTGAAAAATAAACCAAACAAGATGGGGATGGAAGTGGACGTATCACTTGATTGACTAATGCCCACATAGCAGACTACGTTGTCTCAACTTTACAT
>NW_013668705.1:57359-79180 GCF_000517525.1 Limulus polyphemus
CGATTTAATCGCAAATTTAATTAATTGATTCATTTACATGGTACTAACTTATATAACTGCTGCTCTTAGGTAATTGATTATAGTGATTAACCAATTAAATTGTCCAGCTCTACTACGCAAAATTATACGATCTCAGATTATACATTATACACAAAACAATCATTACATAGTCTCAATATGAAGGACATAAACCACAAAACCCCCATATCCTAAAGTAACTCTTATATTTACATACACACAATAACATGAGTTTTTTAAGACATTTAACTCTTTAATTAAATTATTCTGAAACTATCTTATCAAGAAGAAAACAATGGAAACTGTAGGGCTTGAATATTTTCAAGAAACAATTCAACATTAAACATACTCTAACAATATTCAAGAAGTATAATTCATATGTGGTATGACACAAATTATCCCCTATAGTCTCAATGTTATGGAGAAAATATAACAGAAAGACTACACTTGCACATACAACCTACAAAGGAGAATTAAACATTAAAAAAATTAATACAATCAATGGTTGGGAAGATTAGAAATAAAAAATAGCAAGTATGTGATCAGTATATGGACATATAACTGACAATATTATTAAACAACACTGGTATTGAAGAATAGTATAATATACAAAGAGAATAAAGACAGAAAAAAAAACATTTTAACCTAGGTTATACATAAATCAGACAAAATTAAAAACAAATTGATGCCACCTATGTGTCGTACTGCGTGCTTCTAGGTGCTGAAGTCGTTGGATCTCTTGTTGTTTTCGCTGTTGGTTAGTGTTATGTTTTATAAGATTAGTTTTCTCTACCAGCCCTTTACGTCCTGTTAGTGAGTTAGAAATAAAGGAAACCAGTCACAAACATTATTAGTACAACCAAAATTAATATCACCTGAAGCTAAAGAAAACTTAACAGTTTATAATACTTATGTTTCTTCAGAGTTAGTAATACTATATGCACAAAGAAAGAGAAATTTTTAAGCTGTATGCATCAGGAATAAAAAAAGTTTTTTCCTTCAAAAACATTTTAAAAACTAAACTCCTATAAAATGAAACCTAAACAGTAAACAAGCAAAAACATACACAATCCACATTCATAAAGTGTTATATTCATCGTATCTCTCCTGATTTAGTCAACAAATGCTCTTTTTGAGAGAGGTGGTAAAATAAATGTAAAAAATTTAATTTTATAACTTTTCTTATTTTAAATTTACATGACAATTACTTTTGAAATACAATTATAAAGGAAACTAAATGTTCTAATATCACTTCAGTGAAAAACATTCATATTTTGTAAAATATAAGATTTCACCCAAAATATAGCAATATATTATGGAGAATTCCAAGTCTGTTATTCTTTATAATAATTACTAACTAAGATTATAAACAGTAATCCTCAAAGTTTTCTTTTCCTAGGTCATAAAATCATTTAACAAAAGGTCAATGAAACAAGTAAAAAGGATACGTTTTAACTGGTTCATAACAGTGAAACAATTTTTACATACATAGCAATAAAAATAGTTTATATATATAACAAGGCATAACATCATTGTAACTTTAAATGATTTTTGAATTTTAATGATTTATGACAGAACTCACAATTGAAAGAAACTGTACACAGTTTAACCGTGCTGAAACAGCCAGAGAACAAAACGAATCTAAATAGTTATGGGCATTAAATATATATAGTACTAAAGTTTCTAAATTAACCCTCTCCCCACAATAGCTGCATCTACATGAACAGGTTTTAGAGTACAATAACACACCAATAATTCAAACATTAACAAGTGAAACCTATCACCTTTTAGAACAATATTGATTTTTATAAGGTTAAAAATTCGTATCTTTTATTTTTCTAATTGTGTAATATATTATATATGTGGTTTACCATAGCAAGAAACAATTAAGACCAATACACATCAACTGGAAAATAATGTAAAATGATGCAACCCCAGCAGCCAATAAAGAAACGAGCATCTTAACTATGTTCAAAATAATCAAACAGAACAAATAAAAACTTGATATTTAATTTATTTATTTTCATAACAAATCACATTATTTTTATTTTTTTATCACTATATGATTTATCCACTGTAACACAATAATTTTAACTTCCAATAATTATATGGCTAAAACCTCATACTTCCCTCCATTAGAAGTACAATTACCAACATCAAATACGTGTTTTCATGGCTTACTTTAAAAACATTCATTTAATGCACCAGTGTTCTTGAGAATTAACTTGCTTCTATACGAGAACTTGTACAGTGATGAAGCATATGGAAGTGTATATGCATGACAAAGTCTTAATATGTAATTATCAGTAACTTGTGTAATTAAATAATACAATATATCCAGCTTTTCTCACACAATTTGTACTTCATATCTAAGAAAAATATACCAATACTAATTCTTTCATTAATTTTTAAGTCCATAAACTACAAATGTGTGGAAAATGTTTTCCTAAGGAAAAAAACATACTTGTATACAAGTTAAAAACAGCCTTCAAGCAACTTTTTTTTTTTGTAATTTCTTGTATACCTTGCATGGAGAAATAAATAATTCTAGTTTAAATCACCTTACTCAGAACTTTTCTGCACCATTTAACCCTCTCCAGATGGGTCAAAGGCCATGTCATTGCGTTTGTTGACTCGTATTCAAAATTTTATTGAACTACTATTTTATAAATTTATATCAATATGTTTGGTATCAAACTGTAGATTATATTTCAAATTTTAATATTATACATTATTTAATTTCTTTATTTAATAGTAAATATTAAAAACAGAGTTAAACATTGATTTTTGTGTGTCACGTGGTATGTCGAATGCTGAACTGTTTCAAATTATGATGTTTGCTATGTCAAAATACTTCGTCTGTAGTTTCATACAAATTAGGAACACAAATTATCGATATTCACTAGCTAGAATATAAAATAAGAATCTCCTATCTTTTCTCTGTGCTGATACATCACTCATGTAATGAATCAAACACAGTGGCCCCGCTCACCTATTTTGATTCAATATATGACATGTGAATAACTAATCGAAAGCTCAGAATGTCCTCCTAGCGGCTTTTTCAGCCATTTTCATGTGTTAGGACACCATCTCTTTCTTTTTAACCAAGATTTCAAGAAGGTAGGTTGTGTCTTTAGTCTGCTCGAAATTTCATATTTTTTCAGACCCAAATACAGCTTAGTTACTAAGCTTGATAAATTAGTGGAATTCTATGGTACTGATATAGTAATTTATGATTTTTTTAGTTATTGAACTGTACATATAAAACCTAAGAAAAAAGATTTCATCTCATATCCTCCACGTGCAAAATTTTTAAAGGCTTAGCAACCTACATCAACTTGAAACTGAGTACAAAGTTTGTAACTAGAAGAGATAATTGTTTGCTTTGCTTCTTTATTTACTGTTCTATGTTTTAATAAAAATAAGTTTAAGAACTTATTTCTACATAGTAATAATCTATATACATATATAATGTATAATAATGGAAATTTAACTGTATTTTATAAAATACTAGTCTACTAAAACACAGCCAAGACAGGTCACTTTGTAGAGACTAAAGGTCAGTTTCATATTATTGGAAATGGTAACATGAGAGCACATGTGCCACATCGACCGAACCTGTACAGAGATTCAATAGTGAAAATAACAGATAAAATATAAAAACTTTTTCTTAAGAAACATTTGAAAACTATATCTGGATATTATAAAGATTTCGCATGTCAAATTTGAAAATTTTCTGATGCATAAAAGTATTCTTAATCTTAAAATGAAAATTACTTTGCATGTTGGATAGGGAACATGCAAAAAGATAAAAAAGGCATGAGAAAAACATTGCTTAACAAACCTTAAGACTTAATAAAAAAAAAATGATATTTTGCATAAGAAAGCATTGTAATATTTACTGATAATCTGCCAAATTTCATTAACATACGCTTACTAATTTAAAAGTTATGGCATGTACAAAATGGTTATGAGGTCAGTCCCAGGGATCGAGCCCTTGCTGAAAGAGTTAAACACTAAAGTGAAGGAAGTGTGTATCAATGGTATATTTATATGTGAACTTTCAGTTTTTTCTTCAAAGACTTCTGAGCTTATGTTTGAAATTCCTTCTCATTTTACTACAGCCAAAAGTCTTTTGATAGCAACACTTTTACACACCTTTGGTGATTGTTTTTATCATGGAACTTTACTTGAACTATAGAAATATTTTTATAGCTAAACATGTAACTTCAGCAAAGATGCATAATAACCCAAAACTGGAAAATTTTTTTTAAAGATTATGCATCTGAAATTGCAGTTATTACACACCATACTGCACATTTTGCTACTTTTGGCAAAACTTAATAAGTTAATATACTAGATAAGTGACTGTAGCCTCTGCATTACACAAAACTAAAGTGAATAACATTACATAACCTAAATCTCACCACTATGAGATTAAAACTCTCAGTAGTCTGCTCAAACTAGAATTGAAAAAAAGTTTTATTAACCTTTCATGTCAAGAAAGAGTAACCAACTCATCTGTTAAAGAAATTACCATTTTCCTCTTCTAAGAAAAACTTACAGAGTACCAATACTCAAGATGAATTTGGAGAGATTTCATTTAGACATCTACAATAAAACATGAACTTTACACTATAAACAAAAACTAATTTAGACTTGTTCAGCAGGTTCAGTGTTTGCATAAACCTGTGGTAAAGTTGTTGCATGACGGAATAAACATGCTTGAGACATTCAAAAAGATTTTACTTCACCTGAACCTAAACATATTAGAAGCTTTAAACATATCCTAAAATATTCTTGTAAGCTATATTTTTAATCTTTACTTTTATATTTTTTCTTTGCTAGAGAAAGCTCATCATTACAGGAGGTCTAGCTGTCTAATCAAAATATCAATGGATTATAATGAGAAGGTACCAGGGGAGGCACATCAGGCTCAATACAAAATACCTTCTAGAGTAAATGGGTGGAATAGTGAACAAGCTATTCATCTTACCACTCATCTAAAACAATCAGCTTCAACACCTTAAGCAACCTTCAGCTGAGAGCAGTAATAATAATCAAGCATTGATATCTACCTTATACAACAGGTTGAGAGTAACACACAAGAAAAACATATTCAGAGCAAAGTTCCACTGGCAGTAGAACTAGACAATATAATTGACTACCTATAAGCAACAATTACATTGACTAGTATCATGTAAAATAATCAAACAACTGAAATTCAGGTTTCCAATTATTATTATTTTTGATTATTCCAACTATCTAAGTTACCTAAATATGTATTTGTTAATCTATTTTCTTCACCAGAAAGTGAATTTCAGTGAAGAAAAAGACAAAGGTTAAATTGATTCTTTGGTTTGATACTCCTGCTGTAACAGACTAGTTTTGCCAATTTTATGGCTTGTCAATGTTACTTAGAATAATGAAGCAAATAAATAAAGTATGTCACATACTGCCATTATGTTTGTTATTAAGCACAAATACATAATGGATTATCTGCTTATTGAGGGTATCAAAAATCAATTTTAACATTATAAGTTGTTGTATTTTATTTCAGTTTGTTCATCTTTGGCCCAGTTTAAATATGAAAGGATACAGCAAGGATTAGACTATCATCTCATAGTAGAATAAATATACATGTTAAATATTTCAATAGTTTTTGTAAACATTTTGTTTCACTTGTGAATACTAAAAGGATCTCTGTCTTAAATTATACTCATTTGAAAGCAACAGAAATTGTCTTCAAAGAGAAGACGTCAGACAACTTGAGATAAGGTAAGTTTATACAGTTTAAAGATGGGTTAAATGTTTAACAAAAAAAATCTTTCTCACAAGTTTAACCCTGTAACAAATGTATAACGTTTGGAAAAGGTTTTGTCATCATAAGGTACAAGCAGTTTACCTAGACACCAAAAAAAAGGATATATATATATATATATATATAGTATGAAATAAAGACATCGCATGACTGGAGACTGCTTAAGTTTCTGTAACAGTACCTAACTGTTGTTTGATTGTTTTTTTATAGGAGGATATATATATATATATATATATATAGTATGAAATAAAGACATCGCATGACTGGAGACTGCTTAAGTTTCTGTAACGGCACCTAACTGTTGTCTGATTGTTTTTTTATAGGAGGATATATATATATGTAGTATGAAATAAAGACGTCGCATGACTGGAGACTGATTAAGTTTCTGTAACGGCACCTAACTGTTGTCTGATTGTTTTTTTTAAAATTTATAGTGTTTTTACTTTTTAATAGATATGATTGTTTTTATACTTGTAATGTTATGTTTACCAAGTGAAATCATATTGTCATCAAATCAGATTAGTTAAGTTTACTGTTCAGAGTATTGTAGGCAACTGTAAGCTATTCTGATAACTCAAATCTTTATGGAATATTATTTTGATATTCATCCAATAAAATAATGTAAATAAATTGGCTAACTGGCTACTTAATTACCTCTAATTGCAATCATGATATGTTTTAAATAAACTCATTACATTTATCAGTGATAATAAAACTTGTTTTCATTATTTATCAATCACTTTTTTTATCAAACAAAATGTCGAACGCGTGGTCATCTCTACTTGACATTAGCAAATTATTTGTCACGTAGGTAATGTTCAGGCTATTTAGAAAAAAAATTGTCAAAATGCACAAATTACAAACTCCAAATGTGTATTATATGAAACAAAGAATAATTCAAAAAACTACTTTTTAAAAAATCAAAATTAGATACAAATAAAAAGATGAATATAACATGTTAGAAAAATGCAGTGGTTCAAAATGTTATGAAGTCAGCATGCCCCTCACTTTTTTTTTAATCAGTTAAACCTATGTATATGGGGTTGATCTATCGGAACGAGCCCATTACTGAAGAGTTAATACTTACTATAATTCGGAATTTACCTAGTGTATCGTCATGAAATTTGGTGAGCTTTTGGTAAACAAGTGTTGTAGAAAAAATCAAATTTTTCATAAAGTATTTCTACAAAATATTTGTTTAAAAATTTATTTTAATCAATCTAAGTATAAGACGGTTTAATGTTATGAATAAAAAAAATATTTTTTTCATCTTACAGTTTTAAATTTCATTTGGATAACCTCTAGTGCTTCCTAAATGAATATCAAAAGCCTTTTTTTTTCAGTAAAACTTTTACATTTTATCTAATCTAACACTATATAAGCTCAAGCCATTTGTCCGATCTTATAACCACCACAAAAAAATACAAAATAAATCTAAATTTCTCTTTTTTTTCCTTCTAGAATGACTGCAGATTGTAACAGACAAGTAATTATTTATCCTAAAATTTTCAATCCTCAATCCTTTTCACAACTGCTTAAATTAGATTTTATTGTATTATTGCTCTTTGAATTGTGTCTAACTACTAAACCTGTATAAAAAAGCTAAATCACCTGGTAAGTGCCTAGCTGAAGTATTACATAATTCATAAGCAGCTCATGTTCAAAACTCACTAACAGATTTTAGCTTTTTTCATTTATGTTTTCTTATATAACCTAATAAATTTCTAATTTTGATATTTCAGTTAATTTTATAACAATAAATTAAAATGTACTTAAAAAGAAAATTAGTACTTGTATGTTTGGCCTCTTTTTCTCTTAGCTCCAATGATGCTTAGCCCTAATTTTTTGTAACAATGAATGTACATAAAATAATTTTTATTTATTTCAAATATGCAATTTAGAACATAAAATAACACACACAAAGAACACAACGCCCTATAACTATTATAATTTATCTGGCTTTCTAACTACACTACAAGTGCATGAATATAACTCACTTACCTGGTCGATGTGAACTCAGGGGTAACAACAATGAATCTGTAGGTTGAATAATTCAAATACTATTATAACAATAATTTAACTAATTAGGAAATCAGTAAATTAAAACCTTCTCTTTTTAGTGGTTATAAATAATCCAAAAGCAAAATATACAAATAATTACTGACATTTTATGAAAGACAGGATCTGATAAGAGGAAATAGCAAATGGGTTTGTCTTTCTGGTTTATATCTGCATACACCAAGAACATTGGGGGCTGTAAAATTAGACTGTGTGTTAATAATATCTACACAATAAATGTGTAATTTATGTTAAATTCAGGAATTCTAGCCTAAAAAACCATCAAGTTTAACTATTAAATTTGTATAAAAAATCTAAATCATCCAGCATGTGCACAGCTCAAGTTACATAAATGAATTACATAATTCACAAGCACCATAAAAATACATAATAAATTACTTTCTAGAGTGAATGGCTGGAATAGTGAACAAGATTGATGATATTAATGGAGATATAGGAAGATTACAACAATGCTTATTTACACAAGATTAGTGAGGGGAGATGTTGCTGAGATGGTAAAAAAAAAATCAAAAATGGGCAATTTGGAGCAAACAAGTGTCATGTGATAGAGATAAGTGAAGTCTGAGAGCTTATTTAAATATTTAAATTTAAATTAAGAAATTAAAACTTATATATTATTAATATTGGATTTATTAACTACATTTTGATACAAAGTTCACTGATATACACTGATGATAATGTAGTTTAATTAAATTTTGAAAAAAGTTGTAAAAAGTGGTATGTTCACTTTGAGTCCCACCCGAGCACATAGGGTTAATGAGCCTGTTGACTGATTAATTATCAAATGCCATTAACACTCAGCTTTAATTGGTACATGACCAATTTGTATATGCCCTAATAGATGAAAATATGGGAATTAGGTTGAAATTAAGTAGATGTACATCTTTATAAAAAAACAAAAACAAAAACTCCAGTTAGCAATAGAACTTGAATCCATTAAAGTTGCAGAAAACTATTAACCATCTAGAAAATACAGGATTATCAGAAGTATTACTAAAACATTTACTCGCCCTGATAATAGCACAGAATAATTGAAAGGATTAGTTATACAACTAGTTACATAGAATGAAGGAATAAACCACAATGCAAGAGATGTTTCAAGAGTAACTTGAAAGGACACATTGCACAGAACTGCAAACAAAAGCCTGTAAGAAATAAAAACTCCTCCCAAAGAAAACCAGAATGTGGGAACTGTTATAGGTGTGGGAAACTTGGGTCATCAAAGCAGACTATGAGGAACCAATAGTTGTTAATAAGCCAAGGAGAAAGTACCTGAAGGATGTCTTCGAGCCCAACCAGATCAAAAGAACAATAGAAAGTTAACCATACACTGTAAAAACAGAAATTAGTGATATTATGAGAAAAATTCTGCTGAGAATACTCCATCCATCATGAATGAGATAAGAAGTTCATTATTTAAGAAAAAGTGTCCATGAGTATATAGGTTTATTGAAGAGAAGTCTTGTCGTACGTTGATGGTACTAGTTCTACAGCTGCAATAGTTTGGCTCAATTTCATAATTAAAAATGGGAAATTGCTTCCAGAGATGAATGAGAACAACAAATGAACATAAAGTTCCAGCAAGAGAAAAGTTAGAAATTAACTATTATTGTACGAAACTTCTCTATACTTCATAATGTGTGGGTAATTGATACTGAAGAAGAATGCACATTAGGAACTGACTTCATGCAGGGACATGGATGCAAGGATATATGCTAGCTTGAAATAACTTCACAATCTATGACCAGGAAATCCCTGAGCATTACATAAGTACTTCACAAGAGGTTGAACTTCCAGTGACAACAAGGACGTCAGTCGCTGTAACACCAATATCTGAAATACTCATATCAGGATATATTAGAAATAAGTTTACATCTAGAAACTTAGGAATAATAATAAAAAAAAAAAAAACACTTCAGTGTGTCCTTAGTGATTATTTGTTGGAAGAACTCTCATGGATCTCAAGAATAAGGACATAATCATTAGGGCCATGAACACAACAAACCATGAAATATGAGTCAAGTCTGGATGGATCACTGCAAGATGTGTAGCTGTACAGAGAGTACTTCCACACTACAGAACAACAGAAACATTCATCTTTGAGGCAGTGTAGGAATCTAACATCAAATCTTCACATAAGAACAGCTTACAACCTCATTTACACGAGCTGTATAACCAGAGTTGCAGAGGCCTTACAGTTTATCAATGAAATAAATTACTTCACAAGGTCATGGAGTATCAAGATACCTTTTCCAGTAAATCTCATGACTTAGGATGAACAAATAAAATGTTTCATAAGATTTACACTTTACATGCAGCTCAAATACATTAGTTAGATAGCTCCAACTTGCAAAACAGGCTAAGGCTTTCAAAGAGGCAGATGGCATGAAATAAAATGGAATAATAGAAGTGAGTAAAGTCTATTGGTATCACTTACTGTACTTTGTGAAGAAATGTGAATCCAATGGTTCTGTGTGGGCTACCAGAAAGTGAAGAAAGCCTTAAAGAAGGATGTCTACCCACTGCCAAGAATTGACTATACTTTAGATGCTCTGTTTGAATTAAAATGGTTTTCAACATTGCATCTTAAGAGTCAATAATGACAAGTGCAAGTTAATGAAGCAAGCAGAGAAGACGAACTTTATTGCAGGAAATTAATTGTGGCAATTTGTTGTGTTACCACTTGGATTATGTAATGCTCCTGCTACATTTCTATGATTAATGAAGCATACTATCTCTGAACTATCCTGAAATACCATATTCATCTATTTGGATGGCAATCAAACATGGGAAGACCTTTGATAATGTTTAAAATGGGCTAAATAAAGTTCTGGATTGGTTGAGGAAAGGGAACTTTAAGCTGAATCCAAAGAAGTATGTATGAAAATGTTCCATCAACAAGTCAGTTTCCTGGAACACATTGTCAGCAAAGAAAGGGGGTGTCTGCAAACCCAGCTAAGACTGAATTGGCCAATACCAACAAATTTGTGTGAGGTATTATAAAAAGTATTTCTTGGGCTTTGCTCTTACTATTTTTATAAGATTATTCTTTGAAATATCTTATCCTCTATATAAATTACTTCAAAAACTAAGTAAGTTTTGTTTGACTGCTGATAGTGAACAAGTAGATGACAAACAAAACAAAGAATTAACCACTACTCCTATGTATGTATACCCAACTCTTGAAGATCCTTTCTTTTCATGGTAGATTTCAAGTGGTAAGGAAAGACATAATTGAGCTCAAAAAAACATATTTTTTTAGACCCAAATACAGCTTAGTTACTAAGCCTGATAAATTATAGTGGAATTCTTTGGTATTGATGTAGTAATTTATGATATTTTGTTATATCAAAATGCATATATAAAACCTAAAAAAATTTTTTTGTTTTACACTCTCCACATGCAAAATTTTATAAGGCTTAGCAAATTATGGCAAGCAGCAAATGAGTACAAAGTTTGTAACTGGAAGAGACAATTGTTTTCTATACTTCTTTATTTACTGTTTTATGTTTTAAGAAAAATAACTGAAATATAAGAATTATTTGTAAAAAATAATAATGTTTATACATATGTAATACATTATAACTAAAATGTGGCTTTATTTACAAAATACTGGACCACTACAACACAGCCAAGACAGGTCACTTTGTAAAGGTCGGTTATATATTATGGGATATGGTAACATGAGTGCACATGCATCTGTTACCACCTGAAGTGGAATGTTAAAAAAAAATCTTTTTTTTTTTTAAAAAACAATGATTATTTTATACACAATTCTAAAAACAAGACTGTTTCCAGTCTCAAAATTACAATAAAATACAAATAACTTACTGTATAGGATAAAAAGTAGTAAAAACCCTCTATTTCTCTACTTGTTGCAACGTATATCTTGCATCATCCTCGGGAATGTAATGTTTTACAAAAAATAACACTTATTTATAAAATTACCAGATCACCAATCTACATATTAAAGAATGTCACACCATCTGCTGACTACATTTCCATCAGGTCCATCATCCTTATTCAATAATTTAAACTTACTTTTTTTTACATTTAATTATCTCAATAGATTCCATGTATTCATACTAATTCAATTTCCAGGTTGTGCTAAAATAATTTTTTTTTCCCATTGAATTGTGTGTTTAGTTTCCATAATAATTTTTTGTTCTATTAAGGGTGAAATAGTAATATTATTGTTTTTAACATTTCTTTTGTGTTCAATCATTCTGAATTTTAACTTTCTTCTAGTTTGTCTTGTATAAACTTTTTTACATTCACGATATTTTATATATATACCAAATTTTTTCAATAAATCAATATTAAAACAATATGCACTATTTCATCATTTAATTTTTTCAAGTTTGTTTCAATGGTAAGCATGATAAAATATAAACTGAGCAATAAGACATGCCATATAACACAAACCACCATCTTTAGCATTTTTTTAAAATATTTTCTTTCGAACTAACTTTGCAACAAGGGGCTTGGTTGATTCGACCATATTTATGACCCAAAATTGACATTTATAGTTTAATTACTACAACTTCTAAGGTATTTTGTGTATCTTCATTAATTTTGCAAGCTTTCAATAAACATTACAAGTCTTTTTGTAGACAAAAAATCTGAATTTTTAAGGTATTTTTCTTTGTTGTTAAGCACAAAGCTACACAATGGGCTATCTATGCTGTACCCACCATAGATATCAAAACTTACTGTTTAGCATTAAAAGTCTTCAAACTTACCACAGAGCCACTAGAGGACCCACAAGAAAGGACAACTTCCAAAGCTAAGCAGGTGTTGGGAATGGTCATATCTTTAAATTCATAATTTCATCTTTTTTCCTTTTCACATACAGTTAATTTTTAATGTTTTATTTTCCTTTCTTGTCTTTTACAACTTATTATTCATCTCGACACAAGTCAACAGTGCCCTCAAGGCATATTACAATTTCTTTGGGAGACATAAGCAACCCTTCAGAAAAATCGTAAGCCTTGAGAACAGATGCGAAGTATGGTGTATATTTAAAAAATGTTTCAACCTTTTAATTATGCATTTTAAAACATAAATAATACATAATCAAATAAAATATAATTGTAAGACCTAAATACAGTTTAAACTGTATCTATAACTATAACATATTTAGGTAAGAAACAACCATAAATGCTATGGTCAATCAAGCAACCAACAATACTATAGTCAATTTCATGTGCTCTATGACAAAGACCTGGCACCAATTTCAAAATACCCATTGTTAGTTTACACTGTAAAATTAGCTCTTTCTAATGGTTATATACACATGTGTATGTAATGTCTACATGGAAGCGATAAAGGTGAAACATCTCTGCTGAAGGTGAGTGTGGCATCTGTCAGGGGTTCAAAAAATTTATGACTTGTTTTAACTGTATTCATTCAGAGTACTTTGAAAGGAACAAGTCAAAAGGTTATGTAAGCATATTAGTGGCTAGATGTACCTCTACTTTATTAATATTGTATTATTGAAGATACAGAGAGCCACAGTAGAGATTTTTCTTAGCTATTGTACACATGGCAATACATATGAAGTTTTAAGTAGTTTTTAAAGGTTTATTTTGTAATAAAGGACTAAAAAATTGGATAAAACTTCAAATAATAACACACATTATAATATTAAATTCATTCACATATATTGATATTCAAGGAGTTTAATTGAATATTGAATTTAACATAGTGCCTTGCACAGAAAAGCATTTAAAGGGTTAACTGAGATTTTATTTGCTAGAGGGACCTGTCATTATCTGATGATTATGACGTTATGATATTGAAATTAATGAATTTGATGAGTCTTAATATAGTGTTAGACAGTGAAGGTTAGTGAATCTGTGAATGAAATTCTGCACGTAAGTTTATAAGAAAGTATGTATAGTAGCTTCGAGTTACTGTTCAAGTGTTATATTTGAAATTTACCCTACAAGTGATCATAGCCTATAACAAGCATTAATCACCTATTTAAGAGATAAATAATTTGTTATCATTACCTGGACTGGATTTGGTATTACTTTCATCAAATAATCCATTATAACCCAATTATAGAGAGCACATTAAAAAACAGCATGTTACCAGCAATATGATAAAAGAAAGTTTTTTGTGTATTTAATCCTCTGATGCTTTTAGAACATTTTGTAAGTGCAGGAGATATATTTGATGCAAAAAGGAAAGTTATGCAGTAAAAAACATTAAAAAAACCTTTAAGATATATATATAATCAAAATGAACAATTATAGATAATGCAGAACAAACCTTTAGGGAATGGCCCAAATGGTTGAGCACGTTCTTTTGTCCTGAGAGATGATGATGCTGAACGCGCACCTAATAAAAAAAAATTATAAACCCTTGTTTTCACTTCAATTTACAAGATAAATTTATTTTAATGTTTTGAAAAGTTTCTAAGTACAAGTGTCAGAATTTAAAAGCCATGAAATACATTTTTGTTTACTACCCTTTCACACCATTAGAACCTCCTACAGTATATTCTTTTGCAATAAATTCAGTAAAAGCACTTGTATGCATATCTCAAAAGAAAAACTTGAACTATAAAGAATAGACATAGTAATCATTCAACTATAGTTGGTAAAATAAGCTGAAATGGTTTAAGAAACTTCAGTACTTTACTTCATTTTGCATATAATTTGTTTAATACAAGTTTGACAAAATGAATTTCCCAGTTTTTCTTAATATAAAGAAAGTATTTTTATCAGAAAACAAAAACAAACTTGCTCTAGAACTATAATATTTTACTTGGTTTGAGGTCACTGAATTACAGATATGTAAATTAATGAGTTTTTCAATAATGTGCAAAAATTCTCAATTATAGACACTTTCTTGCTCACATTTCTAAGATAAATTCTCAAAATCTTCTTTGAGGACTTTGATTAATAAAGACAATATGTGGTTGAAAATAACTTTTTACAAATAACAGCAGACTATACACGCACTGATTTAACACCTATCAAATCACTTCTGAAGCATGCTTTTTAAAATTTACAATGTTCAATAAGAGTTTGCTTTTATATGATAGAAACAAAAATGGTTTTCTTCTTTACAAACACATTTACACTGCACCTGTTGTTATCAAACAAAATTATCATTGGCATTATACTTGTAGCAGTATATAAACAAATTATATTAAATAACTTAAACTTTACTCATTCTGTGAAAAATGTCTTCACATATGGGTGGTTAGGTCATTAATTATGGAAAATGCTCCTTTTTTTTGACAAGGTTTGTAAACACGGGTCTTAAATAAATTATAAAATGACTTACCCAACCAGCCAGAAATCATACTTGTGGTCTGAGATGCAATTCCATTCAGTTCACTACTGACTGTAGATATTAGAGAGCCTGAAGTTGTCACTGTTCCAATTTCTTTATACTCATGGGATTCAGTACTTCTTTGTTGTCTGATTGGCTCTCCTAGTGCTTGTAGATTCTAAAGAAAAAACATTTAAAACATATTTCTAAAACTACACAAAAAACTTCCAGTGTGCTAAATTATGCTGTTCTTAGTTCATTATTATTTGAATGAAACAATAAACACTTAGTTGTTAACTTATTAGAAAAAAAAAAGTGTCCCATCAATTGCTATTCTGTGGCTACTAAAGCTATGTATATGTTATAATTAAAGGAAATTTTGATTAATCAATAAAAAGATACAGTGACACCTATTTTTCTTTCATTTCCTAAAATTAGTATCTTATTTCCCCACTTCAGCAATCAGAAATTCACTGAATGCTTCACATTCATTCATGAAAATCACCTGTTCAAGTTTCATGCCACTACCAGTTACTAACATAATATCAGGGTTTGCAGTTGGTACCAGTACTGGTTTACAGTATATCATATGTTGAGATTAATATCTGTTATCACATCCTATCTTAGGAGTTTTGACTGAATGCCTCCTCTAGTATTTCAGCTTCACTTTTCACAGAATTATAAATGTTTGATGTTGTAGTTTTGAGTTCATGCTTTTGATAAGTGAATCTCACTGAGAAAATTGGCAACAGCATGAAATATGGAAAACTGGTGACTCCCAAACTCTGGAAGAGAACGTGAATGTGCCTATATGACTGATTGCACATTAGGTAGGTGCATGCATGATTAACCCTTAGCATGCGGGCAGATCAAACTGTGCATCTCAGGATGTTTTAGCAAGTTATATTCAAAATTTAATTAGACTACTTAATTATCATGGTATATGAACAAACTTGACATCAAACCATAGATACTAAATCAAATTATAATATTATATAAGTTTTAAGTTCTTAAGTGTATAAGGAAATATTTTTTAAAAAACCTCAAATTCCCCTAGTGTAAGAATTTGGATATTTGTTCTTGAGCCGTGTTCTCTTCTGGATGTTTTTGTCCACCCCCTTAGAAAACTATGAAATGTAACGTAAAATATTCTCTATAATTTTGTCATTGTTATTCTGAAGCTATACTTTTATATTCTTCAATCTTATGGGACTAAACAGCAATCAATGAAAATTCAGAAACTACTTTCCACACCTACCTCTGACATGCTAATAGATTTTTCTGAGGTTGACTCCCATTAAATTTATAACCAATAGAAAGCCTAGATTTCAACTGATTCATTGTCATAGTTGTCATAACACGTGGGCTTATCGATAATTGACAATTTGGTTTGATGTGAAAAACAATTTTCTCACAAGCACACACATGATCAGAGATGCTCAAATACCAGTATCACCAGTACTATTGCAAACCCTGCATAATACGTTTCATGACAAATTCACACAGACTTTACAGATCAAAAACAGAACTTAAGCTCTAATGAAAATAAATGTTTATATACATTCATACAACTAAATATACATGTGTACCTTTAATATTTTCTTTTTACTAGCTTCTCTGGCTGGTTTTGTTGCTTCTAGTGCTGCTTTCCCTGCTTCTTTAGCTGCATCTTTCACATCTTTGGCCATTGTTTCAAGAATAGAAGATTGGCTAATTTGTGGAGTAAGTGATGGACCACCAAAGCTGCCAGCTCGACTGAGTACACTACTAATACTCATGGTACAACTGGGAACTGGGAAAGGAACACCACCAGAACCTTTATCAAAAGATATGTCAGTAGTGAACAAGGAGTTACCTGACTGTAATCTGTTTAAAGGGCTATCTGAATAATGGCTTGACATTTCCCAATCTGGAGTAGTGACAAAATCACTAGTGATGCTATCTGCTGGACTTCGGCCAAGAACTAATGGCTGAGGCAAGAGAACAGATCTAACTGTAGAAGACATTACAATGGGAGTACTAGTGTCTTGACAACTGAAAACATCTGCTTCATCTTCTACTTGTTCCTAAATAAACACAGTAACATAAAATTTTAAGTGTTTGCATATGTAAAAAAATATATACATTTGTTATTCTAAAATTGAAAACTAATTTCTGGACAGGTAAGCTGAAATACAAAATATATTTGAAGATTTGTGTGTGTGTGTGTGTAAACCTGATTGTAGTGATTAGAAAAAGTCACAATAACCAAAAATATACAAATTGTTTTATAGAATATTATGTCTAAAGGACATATGGCAAAAATAAAAATAACTAGATAGACATGTCAAATCAAATTAAAACAGAAAATCAACTATGAATTTGAGCTTAATAGGACAATTAATGAGAAATGAAAATATCATGATTACATTTTTAAACAAAGAAAATTACTTGAAGAACACTAGCAGAGTGAATCTGAACTCTTCAAAGACTAGACTGGAATGTATCATAAAAATAATGGCCCGAGTAATAATATCACCTCAGATAGATTATAAATCACACATCTATCATTTATGTGACTGTTAGATCAGTAACCCCAAAAAGCTTGAACTGTAACCAATACCCACAGAGCATTAAAATCAACTGTTCAGATTAACATCTACCACGAAGGTGATGTGCCCCATGGCTAAGTCTATAAAAAGTCAGCAATTGTCTTGCTGGTTCAGACTATAACCTTAGTACAAGTACTGCAAAATACACAAATAAGTTTAATTCTGAAGTACTGTCAGTTATAATTATATTCACAACTCATTTCATTCTCAAGCTAAATTAAAATTAACTCTTGCCACCAAATTAAAATCTATCATGGCCCAAACTATTTGATATAATGACCCCATAATTCCTAGATGGTGCTTTTAGTTGTTTATCTGCACCTTTGATAAACTGAGTCTATTGCCAATTGGACAGCTTCCTTTAAGAATGTACGTCTTCTTTGCTCTAGCTTCATTCATATATCTTCATCCATCTATGAATGTCATGTACCAACAAATTCACCATTTCACATGAAGCATTTAGGTAAGGTAACAGGGCAAGCATTTCCATATCTTCAGTAAATTTAGCTATCTCATCCTTCTTTTTTATTTTGTTCCTAAACTTTGTTTTAGAAGTTTTATTTGAGGTGAAGCAGCCACTATTATCTGGTAGTTGATTCCTCTGTTGGAAAGTTGCTTAATATTGCTAAAACTAATCCTTTTAAATGAGCAGACACATTAATAATGTGTTGTTCACTATAACATTCATTTACTTTGGAAGTTATTTCAAAATGAGTCTAACATGCCCACCATGAAACCTTTCTATCATAGTCTGCTGGTATATAAATTAGGATATGTTGCTGAACCAATCTGCTGAATTCTGTTGGTTTTTTGTTTAGATAATCACAAAAAGCTACTCAAAGGCCACCTCTAATAGTCATCCCTAATTTTGAAGTGATAGACTAGAGAAAAGGCCACTAGTAAACAGTATCTACCATCCACTCTCTGGCTACTCTTTTTCTGACAAGACACTGTGATTTGACCATCACCCTTATAACACACCTACAGCTGCAAAGTGCAGAGCACAATATATATTTTTTACTTGCAATAACAGAACACAAACACTACACCTACCCACAGATCCATAGTCTGGCAAGTTTACCATTAGCCCATTCTTGGCTCAATAAATTTGATGAGAAAGTCAAAAAAGCTGGAGCAGTCATAAAATGACACAGCAGTAATTGTAGCAGGTGTAGACCATATGGGTTCTATTCCATAGTAGCTCAGAAGAGAAATGATTTTATGTATGTATATATGTTTGTGTTATTTAAAACTTAACCTCGAGAATACTGATTTCTTTTAAGCATTAGCTGTTGATCAAGTTAAAGCAATACATATAATATCCATAGATGTTTTACTATATACACTATTTGTAGTTAGGGCTAGTGCTAAATAAAAAATTACACTGGCAGCAGGTGCTCCCAGTCAATTGGCTTTATTCTAGTCAGCAGTTCAAAATTAATGACAGTAACTTTGCCATAACAAAGACATAGTGAGCAAGTTTGGTAGCATTGGGAATCAAACCCGAGACCCTCAACTCACAAGTCTAGATACATACAACTTTTAAAATCATACTAACTTTTTCCACTTTTGTTTTATTACATGTTACATTTAAGTTGAATTGTTCTACTCTTGAATACAAAGTGGCTAGGACTGAAAGGAGGAGTTACCTGTTGAGCAACATGCAAAAAAAACTTTGGGGGGTATTTTTCACTAGAATTTAAAGGTTTTCTAGTTTTAAGCATCCTAGATAACATTATTTTTTGCTATTGAAACTGCTATGATTACATTTTAGCAGATAGCTTTTCTACATAACAAACACAAAAATATGCATTTGATTATGAAATCTATTAAAAATGCAAACTATGCAAAATAATGTCAGACACAATCATTATATAACATTTGGAATATAAGCATTTCACAAATATATCAGGATATTCCTTAAAGTACTGCATAATTCTGTTCTTGAATCCTTTACCATTCCATGAGTATTTTTGTATGTTTCATACCTCCTTGATAAGATTTACTGAGCACTTGTCTGTCCTATGCAACTTGTTTCAAGAAATCAATTAGATCTGGAATAATAATAAATGTCAAACAGTGTTCACTTAACAATGTACTTATTAATAATTTGAGATCTGCTACTTTATCTGCTCTGCTTATTCTCCTTCTGGTTGGCTCAGCAACCTGAAGTGTTTGAATATTTTAATTTAATTGTGCTGTTAATAATTTCAGAAATCATTCTTCTTTTGTAGAGCAATTATGAAGCACCTTTTTGCCATTCCTTCATATTTCAGACAGCAGTTTGTTTGAGTTTATGCACAAAGCTACACAATGGGTTATCTGTGCTCTGCCCGCCTTGGGTATCGAAACCAGGTTTATAGCGTTGTAAATCTGCAGACATACCACTGTGCCACACTCCATATAGCAGATTTATTTCAACTCTTTTCTTCCCACCTTTGTCCACACCATTTGTTTTTCACATCTTTATCAATTAGATATGTATCACTTCTGTAATTCAAGAAATAATAATGTATCCACACATCTTTACTTCAGAAAAATTACAAATAGTTGTATGCATAGACTAACCATCCGTGTGGCAAGAAAGAAAGCAAAAATAGTAGTAGAATGCACTCGATTCAAAAATTAGTCTGCTTCTTTTTTTCTTTAATTTTAGGGACATTGGCTGCTTCTTCACGATAAGGAGATGAAAAAATACAGCAGACTTGGTAGGGAAAGATTTTGATAAAAGTAATTATAATTTCTGTATCATATAAAAGTTGCCACGTAATTGTAATATTTCCTAACTTGGCTTTACACCCTTAATGGAGAAAGCTCAACTTATTCACATTTTGTATTTTTTATGTGGCGAGCTTTGTGCAATATATTTAACAAGTAGGTTAAAAGTTTAATACAGTTTATATAATTAATGCCTTATAATTATATGTCCAAAATGCAAGCATTTAAAAATTTCCATGCACTTTGAAATACTTCTCATAAAATCTAAGTCGTCTGCACATTTAAAAATTTCATAGCTCTGTACCAGTGTATATTATATACATATGTATATAAAGTTTTATGGAAGTGCAAATAACCACATGCACTATGTAAACTGTTTTGTTCTTCAAAATTTCAATGCAATTTTTAAAAAACTAAAATATATAAGCACCATGTGTCTGGAACATTAGAAACCATAAAGACAGCAGAATCACTCATATTAAGGTATTTGGATTTACTTCAAAGTGTACTATAATAGTTTCTTACAGTTGAACTGTTAGTAGTACAGGTATACTATTTTCATGTTTAAGGAATGGAAAATTTTGTTAAACCCATTACATATGGGAAGATGACCAGAGAAATGCACAAAGAACATTTCTCTGGAAAGAACACAGGTTAAATTTTCATTTTAAACAAATCACTCATGACATTATAACCTTACCTGCACAGTTAAAGCATTTTCTGGAATCAAAAGTAATAAGTCACATTTAGATGTCACATACATTATCCATAACCTTACCCATATGAAAAAAGTACTATGAAAGAAACATCATCACATTATATTTACATCTTACACAGAGTAACACAAAACACAGAGTATGTCATATCAAAACAATTATGAATATGCAAATCAGCAAGTCATGTGACAACCACAGTTGATGTAAACTAAAGATGGAAAATCAAGTATCAATACAACATGTTGACATTTTCTGACATTTCATAGATAGTGAGTGTGACACCACCAAAAATAAGCATTTTAAAGAAAGGTATACAACATGGTTCATGTGCAAAATATACATGTACTTAGGTCATAAAGATACATTCAGATCAGGGATTTAGAATGTCCGAGATGGAATACCCCTGTACTTAGTGAACAAAAAAGAAACATGATAAACTTGACACACATGGACCATCCAGAAAGAAAGCTGCAACAAGTTGTACACCAACCATGGTAAGTAAAGTAACATGTGAGAACTCACGAACACAAATTCAGTTGCAAAATCAACAGTACGCTACATATATAAGGATCTCTATCTGAAAATAAGACC
>NW_013668705.1:80123-82222 GCF_000517525.1 Limulus polyphemus
ACTATGCTTGCTGTGTATCAATGAACTCAATGGTCTTTGAAAATCAAATTTATATTCTCAACCGATTTTTAAATTAAGGTTATGATTAATTCAAACAAAAAGAAAGAAAATATTTGTGACATTTTAAAAAACAAAAGTTATTCCTTAATTTGAAATGAATTAACCTCTATGGAAAAAAATTGTAAGGTAACTATGGGAAAAACTTTGATAAAATATCCTGAACTTATTATAGCATTGAAATCAACAAGCCAAATATAACAGAAAATACAAAAACTCTTACTTTAGGAAGTGCTATTTAATCATAACAGCAAAGATCTTCAATCTTTTCTTAATTAGATATTTCAACAAAGAGCATAAATACAGGTTTTTTCTAAAAGTTTTAAACTTGAAAATAAAGCTAACACCTTAGATAGTCAAATTAGCCAGTATTAGTTACAACTAACAATACTCAACAATTCTGCAAATATGAAAAAATCCAGTACAAAATTTGTTTTGGGGGAGTATTTATTACTAGTTTCCTATTCCAATTCCTTTTCCATTAATAAACCAGTAACCATTCTTACCTGTGACTCTGACTTGTGTGGGACTGAGTGAAAGCCTTTTGTTTCTGCTTGTTGTGTAACTGTTGCTAGATCACCCTCTGGATCACAGTTAAATGATGGGCTACTGCTATTAAAATATATGTTGACTTGTCTTAGAAAGAAATTTTTCTAAAAAACTTGAGGTTTTAAAGATTATACCAGAGCAAAGCATGAAACACTTAACCCTGTGACTACCAGCCACTTATATTGTTCTTATGTAATGTAGCTTTTGTCATATTTCATTCCCCCCAAAAAAATTAGTGAATGACGTTGTTAGAAATTTGACAAGAACTTTCCTAAAAGTATGTAGTTTCAGAAAAATATTTAATTTTGATTTTTTCTACTATTCAACTAAAAATTCGTTATTTAATGTAGTTATTTGCACTCAGACTCTGAATAGTTCAGCTGCAAGGTGATTTTCATGTCAAGTATAAAAATATTATTTTTTTATCCTACAGTTTTTACATTTCACTTGCATAATTTCTAGAACATATTAAAGGAATATCAAGCATTTTTTTAAGGTATAAATTTCTATTTTATTTTCCATTTTCTCTACAATATCACTAATTCTCGCTACCATCATCAATGTACAGTGCAATGAAATGTTTAAAATTAAGAACTTTAAATATATACATACCTTTTATTTCTTTGTTGAATGATCTTAAAATATCATCTTTGGGTCATATGCGTTATTTCACATCTTTACCTTTTCACTTATAATTTATATTTAACATTTAGTTTCCTTTCCAATTTTTATCTTTTATTATTTATATCAACACACTTCAACAGGTGCCCTCGGGCAGTATAATGTTATCCTTGGTAGAGACAGTTTAGCCTCTGGCAAAATGATTTGATCTTAATTAGTTAAGACAGTTGTGGAGTGACATGAAGCATAAATATATTGAGAAAATCATTAAACCTTTCAAATATGAATTTTAAAACACAAATAATACATAATTAACTTTTTCTGCATGGGCATCCTTTACTGTGCATGTCACAAGGTTTTAGTGACTTATGTTCAAAATGTACCTGAACTAATTTTTGTTTATGTTATACCAATTAGTATAGCATAAATTCATAGTTAATGATCCATATTTTAATCGTATACAAGTTTTAAGTTCTTAATTTTATATGTCAATGTTAAACAAAATCCTGAATTTCCCTTAGTGTGAAAAATGTGACATTTTCTCTAGGCAACCCCTCTTTATTTTATTCACCAACCCTCCAATAACTATGAAATTTAATGAAATTACAATTTATAAAATTGGCAATTTATAAAATTTATAACAATTTATAAAATTGTTCACACAAACCATAATTTTTAAGGACTTCGATCTTGTTTAGTTACATCAAATAGAAAGTCAGACACCTCTTGCTACACCCACCTGTCACATCCTCTCTTTCAGGATTAGTTAATAGTTCTCTCTTACTCTTAATACTATATTATTTATAACCAATAGAAAGCCAAGGTTTTCATCTATCAAATGGCATATTATACTACATTGTTTTTTGAATAGG
>NW_013668705.1:82261-87765 GCF_000517525.1 Limulus polyphemus
GGCATATTATACTACATTGTTTTTTGAATAGAGAATTGTCATTTTCTTTGTTAGTACAAACTTCATTCCCCTAGAAAAGATAACGACTAACTTGGATGAACTTGTAACAGCTCTTGTCACATAGTTAGAAAGCCAGAAAAACTGTGATAGTTATGAGAAATTGTCTGCTTTTTGCATGTTATTATCCTATATTCTTTGGTGCATTATTTAATTAAATAAAACTTATTTAGTGCATTACTACCATTAGAACAAAAAAAAGTAGGGTTAAGTGTCATTGACAGTCAACAGCAAAAAAAAAGAAGACCCTGGTAAGTACTTTATTTCTTGTTTTTCATGTTTATTCCTTATTTATTATCATAAAAGTAACTAAAATGTAAAAATAGTTTAGGTTAGATTAGGTAAAATAACTACTACTAATAATACTATAATAAAAGTGTTTCACGAGTCATGCACACGAGCAGCTCAATGGTTATATATAATTCAATAGCAAAATGTGAGCTGCACATGCTCCAAGTTATTTACAGCTTATAATGGCATGAATGGTAGTAGTTAGATATAGCTCAAAGGGCAATAAAACAACAAAATTTAAGTATAAATAGATGTATACTGTTACCAGTTTGAAGCCATATAGAATAAATAAATGTACTTCCATGTTACAATTTGAAGTCACTCTAGAAAGAAAAAAGGGTAATTTAGATTTATTTCGATTTTTTTTGGTGGTTAACTCTATTGGCCTGGATACACTTCACTGTGCATGATACAAAGATTTAGTGTCTTACATTCAAAATTTTATTAAACTACTTTTTGTTTATGTTATACCAATTAGAATAGCATAAAATCTTAGCTAATAATCCATACATGTTTTAAGTTCTTAATTCTACAAGGAAATATATAAAAAAATCCTGAATTTCCACTAGTGCGACACATTTTGTCTTAGCATATCTCCATCCCTATTTTATCCGTCACCCCTCGAAAATAAGTAATAATAATAATATAATTAAAATGGTTCACTAGGCACATATGCGAGTAGCTCTTGGGTAATGTAATTTGATAGCGTAACATGAGCTGCATGTTCCCCCAACATGATTTACAACTTATAATGGCCAGTATAGCAGTTTGACACAGTTCAAAGGGCAATAAAACAATATAATTTAATTATAAATACATTTATAATGTTACAAACTTTGAGCAACTTAGGATAAAGGAACGTAGTTTCAGGTTACAATTTGATGTCATTCTAGAAAGAAAAGAAGGTTAATTTAGGTATATTTCGATTTTTTTTTTTGTGGTTACGAGGTCAGACGAATTGACCAATCCTGTCTTGAGATAGGTTAGAGAAAATAACATATAAACTATAAGGATTTAGTGAAAAAAAAACGTTTGAAATGCATTTAGGAGGTTTTACGGATTACACAAAGGATATTTGAGAGTTTTGAGATGATGAAAAGTATTTTTAATTTTTACATGAAAATTACTTTGCACACGGATTATTCAAAACAAATACTTAATATATTCATGGACAAAATTTTATTTTATTTTATTAGAAATGCTTCACTAAGAAATATGACTTTTTGTATGTGAAAGACTTGTAATATTAACTGAAAGACTGCCAAATTTAGTGAAGATATACCCAATATATATAGAGTTATAAAAATTAAATTTATATCAACTTTAAATGAGTACAAAAGGTCACATGACTCAGTGAAATTGACCAACCCCGTATTGGGAGAGTTAAGAGGTTCGTCAAATTGACCAAACTTGTATAGTTAGGGTAGAGAAACTAAAATGTTTTACTGCAAAGAAACATTTGAAATGTATTTAGGAGGTTTTAGAGATAATGCAAATGAAATTTGAGATTTTTGAAATGAAGTATTTTTAATCTTAACATGAAAATCACTTTGCATGCAGACTAGTAAACAAAATACTCGATATATTTACGAACAAATCTTTTTTACTTTATTAAAATTACTTCACTAAAAAAATATTTTTTTTATGTGAAAGACTTGTAATATTTACTGAAAGTTTCCCATATTTTGTGAAGATATACATACTATGTTAAAAGTTAGTAGTATCAAAACTATAAAGACTTTAAATGAGTACAAAAAGGTCACGTGGTCGGTGAATTCAACTGAGCCCATGTTGAAAGATTTAGCTAAAATATAAAAGTAAGACCTAAATGTAATTTAACTGCCTTTCAAACTAATATGCATAAGGCAAGAAAAAATAGCCAAGTGTTAAGAACAATGATCTCCAACAATGTAATTAGTGATTGTACACATTCATACTAATGGTTACATCATTTGAAATTACAGATAATGAATGGGAAATCTGCTCTTGCTATTGGTTATAAGCATGGCATTCAAGTCTAAAAAATGCCATTGCTTAACAATAGACTAACTTGGAAAGTGGACATGGCTTCTATCAGAGTGGAGAATGATTTAAGCTTTTTCTTGGAATGTTTACAGTTGTAATGTGAAACTCTTGATTGGAATTTAACTTTGTACACATAGAAGCTCGTGTAGACTGTTGTAAAGGTACTGATACTAAGCTGAATAGAAACAGAAGAAACTAAAGGTAAGATAGTTTAACTGATACATGTGATATGACAACAAAACTGAAGTTTTAATTGTTTGTTTCAGAGGTTTCTTTCGAAATAAAGAAATAATATCTTTGATAATATAAAACTTTGAATTATAACATATTTGATGATGCTAATTTCATTAAATTACATTGATAGTAAAGTGGTTTAACTAGATTTTGAATGTAACTCAGTAATATTTTTTGTGACATGCACAGAAAGGAATTTAAAGGGTGTGGTTGTAATCACAGGGTTAACTTGATTTTTTATGAAATGTTTCAGAAATAATTGCAAAATATTTATAATAAAGTTAAGATTTTAATACAAAACATCTTCATATATTACAATTTAGTTTTTTGGAGTGTTTTATTGAATATCTATCAAAATTACATGTCTTCCATTAGAAAAAATATTATAACCACATTTGAAGGTGTACTAGTACTTCACATATTATAAATTCATTCATTAAAAAAAAAGCAATACCTAGATAATGAAGACTGTGATGAAGAATTTGAAGCAGATCCTGGAAGAGAGAATGCATTCAGTCCCCCACTTCCAGGAACCTGTAAAGTACTAGGAGGATGGAAAACTGATCGATGATCAAAAAGAATCTGGACATGGCTGGCATCATCAGAAGAGTGACCTCAAAAATTACAATGTATATTCAGAATTAAGATTTGTGAGTTGGAACAACCTGAAGTTTTTAATAATAAATACATATCATTTTCATCAAATCTAAAAATAAATTGCAGCTTCAAAGAACCTACTCTAAGCAATCAGCTTCTGCCTAGAACAACCATTAAAAACATTGAAGGTAAGTTTTATCCAGTTAACACTGCAGTGCACAAAATAACCAACAGCACCAGCCACAATTGCCCCAGTGCTCAAACTGCTTGCTGTGGTGCTTCTGCATTGGGGAATTGAGAAAAAAGTTGCCTGTAAGCCTACCAGCTACCGCCAACATTGCTTGTCGTTGCTTCACCAAAACATCTGATCTATAACCCATTTACACCCTTGCTCAGTGACAGCTCATCCATTCTGTCACAGTTCAATTTCATTCCATATAAAGGTTGTATTAACAAAGAATTCTGTGTGATATATGCAAGAATTGTTGATAAAATGCATAAATAACATCACCATGTTTCTAAAATGTAGATATATCAAGATCAATTAGTTTAAATTACCCAAAGTTTTTTATATAATACAATGTGAGAAACATCCTAATGCTTCAAGCATTCTCTTAACAAAAAGCCCAAATGCATATATCCAAAAGCCATAGGAGTTAAGTAACAAGAAGCAAATTATCCACTTGTTTCACCACACCCTCCAATTGAGAATATAAACAGTGTCGTCACCACAATAAAACTAATTTCATCTTATCATTCTCTGGGTTTTCTTATTATTTATTCCCTATTGGGTTTCAGACTTTGTGAAGTAAAGCTATAATAATTAGAACTTTTATAATAATGAATATATTTATATTATTCTAACTTTATTTGACTTTTATTTAGGTTACTTTAGGACTATACTGTCATCACTGATTAATCCATAATACTATTATTATGGTAGTGGAAACCTTCTTTCATGTGAGAAAAAACAAGAAAAGTTTGGTTACAGTGTTACATAACTAATTTTTAAAAAGTTGACATATATCATACCATCATCATAAAAAGAAAACATTAGGGTGGCTATCACAGTGAAGTGAAACAGTGTTGTTAAGGCAATAATACTATGATATCAGAATATATTTTCTGGTTTCATTCTTATTTACTCCCTTATGGTTTTCAAACTTTTTTAAGATAAAGTTATAAAGTTTTATTTTACAAAGCAAATTATAGTTATTCTAATTTTCACGTTGTTTGACTTTAAATTTAGGTTACTGAAAAATATTTTAGTTTTTACTTTGGCTAAGTATGCATTTACATAATAAATGATACGAGTTATAATGATTTGTTTCTCTTGGTTATAGAGCATTTCATTAACTGTATAATTATACATACAACACTTAAGGCTCCAACATTGTCATTAACATGCTTAAAAACATGTAAAACAAGAGTCAGTCATCTGGAATAAAACATCAGGTGACTGATAAATTAACAGATCTTTCATTGTTTCTAAATGTTCAACAACACACAAACTTAACACAGAGCTTTGAGATACTGAATATCCCATAATACTACTGCACTTAAAAAAAAAAAGGTTCCTACATTAACCCGATGACTATCGGCTACTAACTTTTTTAGTAGGCAATGTAAGCCTTGCTATATTTCATTCCAACAATAAAACTAGTGGACGAATATTTTCGAAAATTCATAAATACTTTGACAAATGTTGGTAGTTTAAGAAACATAAAGCCTATTACTTTTAATAAATTTAGTTTTTTTGCATTATGATCTTTAATATCTTGGAAAATTACATTAGGAAATCGTACTTATAAGAAATGATTACAATATTTATATTTGTTACAGATTTGAACTTATTACTTTTAATGTTTTAGTACATTATTTTGAAATTCCCAAAACATTGTATCCTCCATAAAATGCAAATTTTATCTATTTTTAATTTTTTTAATAATCACGTATACTTCTTATGGTTTCAAGTAATATACAAACCCGTAAATAATATTTCAACATATGTCCTATATGTTGTTTCAGAATAGAGACAAAACTAATTGCCACTACTAACAAATGTATGAAACAGTTTATAGTACAGGTGGTTTCAATAAACACCACCTGAGCCTGACCCCTTGTTACTTGATACATCCTGTTAGAAGAGATTACCAAAGATACAGACACCATAAATTACAAAGAAAATTATTTTACAGCACTGAAAAGATTAGTCCTGGTCACATTCCCAACAGCTTCCTTGTATTATTTAGTATTTAGCCTGTTTCACAACCAACATATGGGTTTTATTGTTGTCACTA
>NW_013668705.1:88698-100633 GCF_000517525.1 Limulus polyphemus
TTAAAAGATAAGTTCTCTATCATTTTTTCAATTCACAAATGCACACTTGCATTGCCTACTAAGAAAGTTAGTACCAGTAGTCATCGGGTTAACAGATCTTTCATTGTTTCTAAATGTTCAACAACACACAAACTTAACATAGAGCTTTGAGATACTGAATATAGCATAATACTACTGCACTTAAAAACAAGGTTCCTACACTTTTAAATCTTTTTTTTTTGTTCTTGTCAACCAAAATGTAAATTTTCTAAATACTAGAGATAATGTTAATGAATTTTAGAAATCACACACTGTTGCCTTACCTATGACTTCTCCAGTAATATCACTGTTCACCATGTCACACACAAAGTCACTCAGTGAAGAATATGAAGAGCTAGTGCTGCCACCACCCTCACTATCACTTCCACTTTCATCTAAAAAACAATATAAAGGAAAAAGCAAGCATATTAAGAATAATATAAAGAGTTAGATAAATATATTGAGAAAATAGTATTTACTATTTGTTAATAAACTACATTCTTGAATAAAATTCACCAATATCTAAGAGTAGCAAGAATTTAAGTTATTTGTGTATAATTTATCAAATCCAAAACTAAATCCATCAATAAATCTTGCTATAAAATTATAGTAACATAAAAACAATTCTGGAGCAATGTAAGTGTAACCAAAAAAACATGCACACAAAAAATTACCTGAACAAACTCTTGAAATATTATTCTGAATGGGTAAAAACAAGAAATGTACATGCAGTTTACACTAGTAAGTTCTGTCAAGTCCATAACATAGATATTACAAGTTATTCAGAAACTACAAAAGAAACCTATTACCAAGCAGTTAGAAAGTATGATACAAGGGCTTATGTTAACTTTACAGTAAGAATTATGAGTCCATCCTACAAACTTCACACTCAGGTATCTATGTATATAGTAGAAAGCCAACAAGAAAAAAGAATTCATGACAACTAAACTTCTGAGAGATGGTTAAACCTATAGCACTAGAACAAAAAGTACAGGCAAAAACTGCTAAAATCCTCACCTGTACTGATATCTTCACCACACATTAGCGATGCTAAAGAATTCCCTAAAGAGCTTCCATCATTCCAGACCTTGAAATGCAATGGTTCTAACTGGTTACTATACCACTTGGGTTTATCTCCAATAACAGTTGGATCAAATACACCTGCAATAAACATCCAGTTTCAGAAAATGTTAATATTACAAGAAATACCAAAAAAGAACTAAATGTAAGACAAATTACAGGAAGGGAGTGGGAAGTTTAAATTTCTAATTAAAGACTAAAAATCTAGCTCATCCTCCTTCAAAGGACAAGCATAATTTAGAACCAATTTAAGTTGAAATAGGTTGGTACATGGACTATGTTTTCAAAAAGTTTCACGTGCTGAATAAAAGCACACTTACTATAAAACTGCTTCACGAGTTATTTTTCAGACTAGCATCACTCTCTACTAAAAACTTTTCCAGAACAAACCAGACCACTTCAAGATTTAAAAAAACTGTTTTAAAATAAAGCTATTTCATGATGCTGTTCAACTTAATATTTAAAGTTGAACACTTACCAGTGTGAACTCTAAGAAAGGCCACATTGGTTGGACATAATGACCATTCAGCTAAAAATTCCACAGCCTAAGAGAATAATGAAATGCATTTCTACAGGTTGATTTAGTAAACTATAAACAAACTTTACTGGTCACTACAAAAAAATAAAGGAGAGAGAGAAAGAAAATAAAAAAAGCTATTCCTAAGAAATTTTAATGCACCACATTCAAAACTTAATAAAAAACAACACTTCTGAATAGATAGCTTTTTTTTGTATTAAAACAATTTATTACACATATGATACAATGCTTTGGAGTAAAGTTCATTAATTAATTCCAAAAAACATTTTAAATATCTTCTTCTTATTGCAACTATTTTACAAATGTAAACTGTAAAATGAGTGTTAATTTTTTTTTAAATTGTTTATGGTCCTTATGCTTTAAACTTTATAACTACTACTTTTAAAATACTACATTCCACAGTGTACATGTTATGGATTTTATAATTATGTGAAGGTGTAATACTTTTCTTTTTTAATTGCACACTCATTATGCTTGATACTCTTCAAAAAAAAAAGACCAAGTATCTGCTTTGTCATGTGGTATTCATGTGAATCACATGTATTTTTGAAGTTTGTTTACAAGTACTGTGATTGTATGCAAACTGACAGTGTAAATAGTTGTTTGTGTTGGATGTCAAAAGAAACATGAGGAAGCTTTGATGAAATGAATCAATAACATCTAAACAATTCTCTTTCAAATAATTTTCGTGTCCATTCTAAGTAAAATTTTGTAGTGTGTATCTTAGCTTTTTACTGTTGCTTGATTCTTCATAAGTGTTATAGCATGTGTATTTTAATCCTATATTAATTTTCATGAATGAATAAATGCTCAGAGTTGGCTCATATATAAAAAATTAGCCTAACAGCATTATGGGTCCTAGGTATGCCAGATGATAAGGATTTGATTTAATTTTACTAGAAAATGTGCACCAAATTTAATGCTAACAGATGTAGTCATGTTAGAGTAATAAAACTTTTTGAAAATGTTGTAAAATTAAGACAAAATGGCTAAACCAGCATTGATTCCAATTAAGGTTGACCAGCTTTATACGCCAATTTGCATGTCGATACTCAGCTTCTAAGACAACACAGCTAATACTTACCTAAACTCCCATTTGAAACCACAAAAAAGCAAATAAAGTTGATCAATCTTACAGCCAGTTCATCTTTTCAACACTAGTTTTTAGTTTACATCTTATATATACACAAATATAAATATATATTTTGAGAAAAACACTTGGAAAGATAAATTTAGATGAGAGATATTAGCTTAGCTAAATTGATGATAGAGAGTTCATCATGGATAATTGCATTCTGGAGCAGAGAAACAGCATGATAATTCTTTCAATCTGTTTCAGAAATAAGATGTATACAGTGGCTTAGAATATCCAACCTTCCAGTTATATTAAAACTCCAATTTTCTCCAAATTGTTTAGTTAAAAAAAAAAAACCATCAAACATATCTTAATGTCTGGAAATAATTCTTTCTGCAGTTAAGATACTTCTTACGAACAAGGCTACATGCTTTTGTACAATTTCTATGCCAAATGTATACTTTATGAATTATAGAAAAAGGAAACAAAAATTCAACAAACCTGAGTACATACAAATCGCCTAAGAAAAACAGTTACTTTGGGTCTAGACTGGAGGAAACTTTTGATCTGAAAGGCCACAACAGGTCTTGGATATAGACGTAGTGTGCGTGTGTGTTCCATTAAGTGAGCAAGCAGATTAGGGGAATTAAAGAACCTGACCATAGCCACTCGGGTAGCCACATCTACAGAATCAATATCATTTCCGTATATCAAGGGATTGAAGCCTGTAGATGGAAGAGTCACTGAAGTTTCTGGAAGAGTTACACGATCTACCATACTTGGCTGGATCTTGTCTAAATTTTTTATTGGTTGAGGACTCATACTCATGGAAGCTAAAGCCTGAACAAACAAAAAAAATGTTAAATCAACAACAATAAAATCACTTTTAACCCCTCCCAGAGTGACATAGTTTCACTGATATTCCTTCGTTTCTTCTTTCTCACATTGGAAATAATTAACCAAATTGCATGAAACTTGTAACAAACTTAATAAATAGTACTAGATACTTTTTTTTGCTAAAAAGTCCATATAATTTGACTTACTTTTTCTGTTATTTTTTTCTGTGTTGTTAATAGACTACATCTTTCTAAGAAGTTTGGACAAAGTTTTATGCTGCTAGCACAGATCTTCATCAGATGCAGTCCATTAATAATGCCTTTAAACTTCCATTTTGCCATCAATTTCAGTTTGATTAATTCTTATTAGCATATTTCTTTTGATACTTTATCTTGCCAATTACTGGTTATAAATCATCAAAAACATCTAATAAAGTGACAAACATTGAATGTTGACTTTGGATCTGACATTTCAGAATGACATTAGGTTAGGCTAAGTAACAATATTTCTGTTAACAATATTCTGGGTCAAGATCAGTTTACATCTAACAAGTATAGTTTCTTTTTAATAAATCACAAACTTGTATATTTATGTGCAATGTTTAAATATGGTAAACTTAAAAATACCATTTAATACGTAAGGATTTGAATCCTCAGAATATTTTGCTGTTGCTTAATTATACTTGATAACCTAACTAAACTTACCTGATAGTTTTTTAACAGTACTCTGTATCTTTAAAACAAATATTATTTAACACAAAAAACTTTTTCAGGAATAAAAAGAAAATTTAATAAATTCCCAGATCTGTGGTTTGTTCCTAAGTCTTCTAAACTTCCCATTACAGATTCCATTGTTCTTTTATGCAGGAGCTATGTCTTGTCATTTTCCAATGAAACCATAAGTTACTTCTCATGATATTATATTCACTCTATATTAATGTAGGTGGTTTATAATGTACTGTATACAATGGCTTAAGTTTTGCCTTTAGCTACTTTCAAAGCTGAGCTTCATTAGTAGTTTAGATCATATACAGTAAGATCATAAAAGGGTGAGAAAAAGAGGTTGTACCAGTGAAAAAAAGGAAAATTACATTAGAAACAAAACATGGATAATTATATTCTTATGGGATGATAGTTTCTTAACCACAATAACCAAATTGTTTGAGATGGGTAGAAATATTTTGTTAATCTATAAGTGTGAGTTACTCAGAAATGTAAATTTAAATCCTTTTTTTCATTGAGAATCACACTAAATAAATGTTACCAGATGACAAAATATCAATTTTAAAATATTTTGGAGCTAAAAGTTCTTAAAATAGAATTAGAACTATTATTTTTACTTAAATTTTGAAATTTCATATGAGGATGTGCACAACACCTAAAATGTGCTCACTGTATAATTTATATTCGTAAATATATTAATGTAAGATATACAGTAACCAATGTGACCCCTGCTCAATCTTTTCCTGTTTTCTCAATCTACATAATATTTCACTGACAATTTCATTTGGAGAACTTATCAGGTCACTCAAGGATTGCACCTCTAACACCAGCTAGAAGGTCCACTTTATCATTGATTGGTCTGCTGCTCCAGCATGGAACATAGGGCATCAACAGCTAAGCCTTCAAGTTCTTCAAAGGTTTTACCCATGTTGTTGATACAAAACCTGTCTCCAATTTTGTTATAAGGATTAGGGAGTCTGTCAGGAATATGATCCTGTTATTGTCTTCACTGTTACAGATCAACTAGACAAGTCCATCTTCAAATGCTTCACATTCTGCTCTGAATAGGCTGGATTATCCAGTTTTTCTGCTTATCATTCAAACCCTAGATGTTCATCTCTACTCATAACTCCTGCTCATGTCACATCTTTTCTGACTCAGTCATCCATTGTTACAATCAGTGTCAATCTGTGTTTATGTATCCATTCCATGACTGTTTGTGTTGACCAATCTTGACTTTTCTCTCTGCCTAGACTCATTCAGTACTCTTACACCTTTTCTTACACCTTTTTGGCCTCACTCACCTGTGATTTGACCAACTTCAGTTTCCATATTACTGTTTTGTCTGCCCTCTCTCTCTCAAGTGCTGATATAGTAGTTGAGATATGGCTGTGACTGCTATGAGTAGTGCTATGCTGGTTGGGAGACTGTCTTTAGTGTTGCTGCTCAAGCACCAAAAGCATATGGTGCTGGAATGACTGCTGCATTCTGCACCCTGTAAGTAACCAACTTATCAATTTGTTTTTATAATTTTTCTGCCAACCAGAAGGTTCAGGTTGTTTTTTTACTATAACTCTTTTTTTGCTACCCTTTTATAATGTCTAAGCATGTGGTCCTGAGCAATTACTAAAGAAGATCTGCTTTCAAAATAGCTAGCTTGGATGGATTAGAAATATAAGGGATTCTAATCTATGTTAGTCAGTATAGCAGTAATTTATGATTCTTCAACATATTGGCTTATTAGAAGCTCCTGCTGAAGTGAACAAAATATTTTTTGTGAAGTTTACAACACTTTGGAACAACACACTGAGCTGGGAATTTGTTTAAAGTTTTTTTAATTCTTGTAATGTTTTTGTGTTAAATTGAATCTATTTGAAAGCTTCTAGGCATTTTTATCCATAGAAAAATATTGTACATGTTTAGTTAGGTTTAACGAGTACAGTACACTGCAAAAAAAAATTCTAGTGACTGAAATTCTTTCTGTTGGACATTATTTATAAAATTTTTGTATTTAAATAACACATAACTCAAATTATTTTTGGAGAACAAACTATATTAGTTAAATATAAATTGATCTTGACCAACAATACTGTGGCAAAAATCATGATAATAGCCTAACAAAAGTAATTGTGATGCCATTTTTGAAGGTGAGGCCCTAGGTCACTGATAAATATTTTCCAGTTTTTGCCATGCTTATGATCTATTGCCTGAAATGGTGACTGTTTCAACCAATAAATTAAAGTGTACGTTAATGAATATTAAACATGTTGAAATTGACTGAATATATAATATTGTTATGACAGCAGAAGTCATGCGACACTGGGAGCATGCGCGCTGGAGTTTCTAGAAGGATCATGACTTTTCCTGGCAACTCTAGTCTGTTCCAGGCACCCTCTTTTTTAGTATATAAGCTCGGCAAATAAAGCTGGATATATAATGGCAGATAGATAGATATAGAGACAGATAATTGAGTCAAGCCAGCGGTAGTGATGGTAATATAAGGTGTGTGTTTTGTTATCGAGATTGCAAACGTATTGACTGTGGAAATTCTGTGTATTTCAAAGTTATATCGTGAAAGTATAAACTAGTTTTAATTAAGAAAGGACTTGTATTGCTGAAGTTTCTCGGAAATAATTTCTACGGGAAATTAACAAACAAGCAGATACGCAACAAAATTGAACATTCTTATAAATTAAAAAAATTAAAAGTACAAAGAAAAGAAATGTTTGATGTTTTATCACATCTGAAAAACATTTTAGCAGTTTCACAACCTAAACCTTGAAAGAAATACTCAATTGAATTATTTTTTAATAAAAAACTAGATACTATAGTAAAAGTTTATATTAAGTTTCATGTAACTTTGTGAAGTATTTTCATTGTGAGAAGGAAAAATTGTACGATATCAGTGACACCACTCAGGTCTAGAAAGTATAAAGTGGTATTATAGTTCTAAAACATGGAATAGGTGAAAAAACATTAAACCTTTTTTTCTATAGACTAAAACTACAATTTAAAACCCAATAAACTAAAACATGCCAATGTTTATAAACCAATAAACTTTCATATATTAAAAGTTCATATATACCAGTTCAATGTTTATTTGTTTTTCTCATTGCTGCATCTATAATAATTTGGTGTGCTTGGTAGTTAAAAAAAAAAAGGTTTAACAAGGTCAAGCACATATTTCTAACTTACCTGTTTTAGATGGTTCTGTAATATTGTGGCCTCTCGTTCAGGCAGTGGAGGTAGATCTTCAACAGCAGGAGGCTTTATTATCTATAACAGTATTGATTTAATGCATTTTCATATTTTATTCCCCAAACTAGCTGATCAATAAAACAAAATTAGAGAATACCAAAACATCATAACCATTACAATGGTTTACAAAAAAAAATGAACTCTTTTCCTACGGGTTCAGTCGAATCAGCCAAGTTTGTGACCCCAAATTGACCTTTGTAGTTTTAATAATATAACTTCTAATATGTTGTACGTATTTTCAAGAAATTTGGCAAGCTTTGAGTAAGCATTAAGAGTTATTTGTAGACAAAAAATCAAAATTTTAATAAAGTATTTTCACTAAAGATTTTTCCATGAATATATATGAAGTCAGTGTTGGCAGCTCCAAGCACAAAATGATTTATGTTAACATTAAATATACTTTTCTGAATATGAAAATTTTCAAATTTCATTTGCTTAATCTCTAAAACCTCCAAATTAATTTAAAACGTATTTTTTTAAAATTAAAACTTCATATTTCATTTGTTATTTTCTTAACCCTAACTCTATACAAGGTTGGTCAATTTGACCAATCAAATAATCACTACAAAAAATTATAAATAAATCTAAATTAACCTTTTTTTTTCTAGAATGACTTCAAATTGTAACACGAAACTACATTTGTTTATGTTAAATAGCTTAAATCTCATAACAGCATACATCTTTGAACTGTGTCTAACTAATAATCCACCACACAAGTTGTAAATCACTTGGCTTACATTGCCCTATTGAATTACATAAAGCACAGGCTCATAAGTTGCTCACATGTACCTCAGAAAATTCTTTGTATTTTAATTATCTTTTCTCTTTATTTTACCTAATCTAATGTAATAAATTTCTAATTTTCAAATTTTAGTTAGGTTTATTACAATAAATAAAGAATACACATAAAATACTTATATAATACTTACCTGGATCATTTTTTTATTGTCAACTGTTGATGAAATTTAACCTTATTTTTTTTTATAATAATGATACTACTATACTACATTTATTTTATCAAATTTAATACATCTAAAAACACAGAATAATAATGCAAAAAGCAAACAATATCCAAAAACTATCTTAATTTTTCTATTGTCTAACTATGCAATACGTCATTAAAATTCAACTAATCTTGCCAGTTTGTTTCCTATGAGAATAAAGTTTGAATTGGAAATTAAATAGACAATTCTCTGTACAGAAAACAATGTTATATAATATGTCATTTGATAGATTAATACTTCGGATTTCTATTGGTTATAAATAATGCAGTATATATGTAAGAGAAAACTACTGGCAATTTGTGAAAGAGAATGTGACAGGTGGGCATGACAAGAGGGCTCTCATTTTGTATTTTATGACTCTGTAACTATATAACACTGAAAGCTATAAATATTAAACTTTGCCCAAGTGATATTAATATTATAATAAGTAATGTATGTTAAATTCCATAGTTCTGAAGGAGTTGTAAGTAAATTAGAGAAGAGAGGATACCGAGAGAGAAAATGTCACAATTCTCATACTAGGGTTAAATTGAAGATTTATAAAACTTTTTCCTTATGAAATTAAGAACTTAAAACTTGTTTAATATTAAAATTTGATTTATTAACTCTTTTTACGCCAAGTTTATTCATATACCATGATAATAAAGTAGTTTAATTAAATCTTGAATGTAACTCTAAATATTTGTGACATATGCACTTTGAGCTGACCATAGTAAGAGGATAAAAATGTCTTTAGAAAATGTTAATGTTGTTCATTACTTTCATTTATACTTTGTATTGTGGTGGAAAATTCAAGTTTGTGTAATGTAAATAATAATACAAGTTTGTATATACTAACAAGGTAATAAAATACATCTATCACAAGTTATTATAAAAGAGACCGATACTTATTGATACTGGTATACTGGATTACATAGCAAAGTAAAATGACAGGCAGAACTTTAGCTCTAGTTATTACTTCAGTTTACAGAACAATTCTCCATGCAATTTTCTTTAAAATTTAAATACAGTGATTTTTAGTCAGCAGTTACTTAACTCTTTCAACAAAAGCTCGGTCAATTTGACAGACCATGTGACCTCTTTGTATTCATTTAAAGTCTTTATATTTTATACTTCTAGCTTTCAATATAGCATGTACATCTTCACAAATTTTGGTAGTCTTTAAGTTAACATTATAAATCTTTCACAAACAAAAAATCATATTTTTTACTGAAGTATTTTTAATAACATAAAAAAAAATTGTCCATGAATATAATGAGCATTTGTTTTGAATGTGCAAAGTAATTTTCATGTTAAAATTAAAAATACTTTTTCTCGTCTCAAAAATCTCAAATTTCCTTTGTATAATCCCTAAAAACTCCACAATGCATTTCAAACGATTTTTTTTCAGTAAAACTTTATAGTTCATCTATTATTTTCTCAAACCAGGATCGGTCATTTGGAATGATATCGTAACCACCAAAAAAAATCAAAATAAACTTTAATTACACTTTTTTTTCTTTTTATAATGACTTCAAATTGTAACATGAAACTACATTTGTTTATCCTAAGTAGCTCTAGGCTCGTAACAGTATACATCTATTTATAATTAAGTTTTATTGCTTTATTGCCCTTTGAACTGTGTGTAACTATTATACGTGCCATTATAAGTTGTAAATCACTCGGAGAATGTGCAGCTCATGTTACGTTGTCAAATTACAGTACCCAAGAGCTTCTACAAACTGCTCGCGTGCGTGCCTTGTGAAGGATTTTAATCATATTATCATTATTATTTATTTTGCTTAATCAAGTCTTAAGTAACTTGAAAAAAACGTATTTTTAAATTTTAGTTTCTTTTTTATAACAATAAATAAAAAATAAATATTGTTACGACAGCGGAAGTCACGTGACACTGGTAACACACGATGAGTTTCTAGAAGGATCGGGGAACCTCACGAATATCCCAGTATTTGCTAGACGCCCTCTTTTTTAGTATATAAGCCTGGCAAATAAAGCAGAGATAGATAGATATAGAGAGATTGAAGATAGAGTTAACTGAGTCAAGCGAGCGGTAGTGACCAAAAGTAAAGTGCGTGAATCGTTGTGAATTATAGCACGTGTTTCAGTTAAAGTGACTGTGGAAATTAAGTGTATTACAAAGTTTGTTATGAGAAAGAATAAACTAGCTTTATTTAAGAAAGGAATTGTATCGCTGAAGTTCCTCGGGAAGAATTTATATTTTAAGAAATGACCAGAGACGTAACAATATGAAAAAATAAGAAAAGTACTTACCCAAGTAAGTCAACTATCCTGTCCACTATCGATGACATTTAACCCTACTTTTTTATACTGATGGTGGTAGTGCATTAAATAATTTTTATTTAATTAAGAAATAAAATACTTAGCTAATCTTCTTTTTTCTTGCTGTCCGGTTTTTGAAGAGAGTTAACCCTAATTTTTTTATAATATAGATAGTAAAGCACTTAATTTTTATTTAATTAAATAATGTACTAAAGAATATACACTAATAATATAAAAAAAGTATACAAATTGTTTCCTCTAAAAAATTTCCTGGCTTTCTAACTATGCAAAAAGAGCCATTACAAATTCATCTAAGCTAGTCATTAACTTTCCCATGGGAACAATGTTAGTACTCTAAAGGAAATTGACATTTAACCATTCAGAACATAATGTTATACAATAAGTCATTTGATAGATGACAACATTGGTTTTTTATTGGTTATACATAATATAGTATTAGGAGTAAGAAAGAACTATTAACAAATCCTGAAAGAGAGGATGTGACAGGCGGGTGTGGCAAGATGGGTCTGTCTATATGTCATATTCTGCATCATCTGAACAGTTAATCATGGAAAAATAAATTATATACAGTACTGTGCAAATGCGTCAGGACAAGAGAATATTTTGTCATTCTTTCCATTTCATGGGGCTAATTCTTCCATGCCATTACAGAATGTAAATTTCAACATTATCGCAATGCTTCACAGATTCCTGTTGACATTCTTTAGAATTCCCATATACTTCTACCAAGGGCATGTCATAAGGGTTCTGCTTGAATGAACATACTGATCAAATTTAGGGTCTGAAATAACTATCATGTTACCTCACTACATAGAAAGAAGCTAGCAGGGAGTTAGCATATGGTACCAGTATATTAAGTCTTGCTGTCGTGCCATGGACCAAAAAGCATAGTAGAGAATTGTCAGTAGAGCAAAGAGTTCACATAAAAGCTTTACGTGATGCTAGTTGGACTCTCCAACAAATTGCTGCAGACTTGAAACACTCCCCAAACACTGTCAAGTACACCCTAGATTGTGAAAAAACCAAGACAAGTAAATTTGAAAATAGGAAAGGAAGAGGCAGAACACCTAAACTCAATGATACTGATGTTAAGTATCTTCGT
>NW_013668705.1:101106-118706 GCF_000517525.1 Limulus polyphemus
AACAAAATTGACATTTATTACATTTAACCGAATAATCACCAACAGAACATCTACGTTTTACTTGCAACTTTCAATGCCCAGCCCTAACTTTTCAAACCCTAATCTTCTCAAAAACCCCATCTACCCCAGAAATCCACTTCTCAAGCCATGCCTGTTATTAACCCCTATTGTTCTCTGAATCCCCGACTTTCAGCAGGTGGTCAGTTTTTGTTGCTGGAAACACGTTTTTTTTTTTCGTTTTTAACTAAACCGATTATTGACTGTAACTTTCAGTACTGCGTTAGTTGCCACAAAGATTAAAGCTTAGATGCCTAACTTCGAATATTACCTGGGAGCCCAATACATGGCCAGGGGCGAATATCTAGCTGGGTATGCATCCCTAGTCCTAACATTTTTGCACAGTACTGTATTAAAATGCTTGTTTTGAAGAGTACATTACAGGAAAACCAATAATTTTTTGCAATTCCTAAAATATTCTATTAACTCTTTAACTACGACCTGGGTGCATTACAACTAGCCTGTAACCACCAAAGTAACCATGAGAGTAGTCATACTATAATTTTTAATAAGGTACTTGTATCTTCATGAAACTTTTTAGATTATCAATAAACATTACAAGGATTTTCTAATTAAGTATTAAGATTTTTTTAATTAGAGATTTGCTCGTGAACTTTTTATCTGTTATTTTCTCTACCTTATCTTTATATAAAATTAGGAAATACATATAAATTACCTTTCGTTCATTTTAGAATGTCTGCAAATTGTAACAGGAAAACACAAATGTTTATTCTGAACAGCTTAAATTTCATAATGCATACATTTACTTATATTTATTGATTTTTTTGTTTTACTGACCTTTAAACCATCTCTGACTAATAATACCACCATATAAGTTGTATATCACAGGGTGCACGTGGAGCTCACTTTACTGTATCAAATAGCATAAATGTCTTAATCTTCATACTAGCACATCAGTAAAATCACATTTCTGTTACCATACATTACATATATATTATTGCTATTTACAAATAAATTCATAAATTTCTGTTATATTTTCAAAACATAGAACATTAAATAACAAGTATATGGAAGACAATGATCTCCAAAACTTAGGACGTTATGAAGTTTCTTTGTACTTGTATGTTGTACTTGCTAAGCCTCTTCAATTTTCACACAACAACATGGCTCACCTGCACTTATGTTACTGTATCAAAAAATGTCATGGTGACCTCTGGTCTGTACAAAGTAACTTGTCTTGGCTGTGTTTGTAGACTAGTATTTTGTAAAATACAGTCACATTTCAATTATTATACATTATATATGTATACAGAATATCTAGATTATTGCTATTTTGATATAAATTCTTAAAGTCTAAAACATAAAACAGTAAATAAAGAAGTAAAGCAAACAATTATCTGTACTTGGTTGCTGCTTGACGCTTTACAAATTTTGCACGTGGAGGTTTCATATGTACTTTTTAAAAACTAAAAATTCGTAAATTACTACATTAATACCACAGAATTCAACTATAATTTATCAAGCTTACTAACTGAGATGTATTTTACTCTAAAAAAATATGAAATTTCGAGCAGACTAAAGACACAATCTACCTCATTGAAATCTTGATTTAAAAGAAAGAAAGGATGCTAGGTACATTAGAAAGGCTTATAAAGCCATTAGGGGACATTCTGAGCTTCTGATTGGTTATTCAAGTTTATAAGGGAGCATTTCTAAAATTGGAAGGAGGTGAGCAGGGTGCCACTATGTTTGATTTATTACGTGAGCAATATCTTAGCAATAGAAAAGATAAGAACTTCTTATTTTATATTCTAGCTTGTCAATATCTGTTATTTGAGTTTCTAATTCGTATGAATCTATAGACTTAGTATTTTGACTTCACACACATCTAATTTGAACCAGTACTGCATTCAACATACCACGTGACACAAAAACGATGTTTATTTGTGTTTTTTAATATTTACTTTTAAGTTAACAAATTGAGTAATGTATATTATTAAAATATGAATTATAATCTACAGTTTCATACCAAACTTATTGATATAAATTCATGAAACAGTAGTTCAATAAAATTTTGAATGCGAGTCAACAAACGAGATGACATGGCCTTTCACCTGTGACCTGTCTCGAAAGGGATATACTGTTGCTTCATATGCCAGTTTCCATTGTACTGAGCTGCTACAAAGGTGACACGGCCTTTCACCTGTGACCTTTTCTTTTTTTTTTGGTAGCGTGCCTAAGTTTGTTGGATTTAGTAATTAAAGTAAATTTTCTTGATGCTTCTGCCTTTTCAGCAAACTTGTCTGCCAACTAATGCAAAGCAGAAATATCATCGTGGAAATGTTGTCTTTTCTATTTTTATGTTGTCTATTTCATCCATCACAGTCTTTTTTGACTAATTTTTGCCTGTTCTTTTTGTTTTCCATTGTTCCTCAATAAAGATCATAAACATTTTTTCCATTGTCTTTCAAAATTTGTAGCACATACTGAAGGGATTTACACATTTTAAAGTTTTTACACATAAAAAAGTTTAGAAAAAACAACCTTTATACTCCATACATTTATAAAATAACTTTTTATTTTTTTATATTTTAACCAAAGTGAAACAATTATAATAATAATATATACATTGTTAGACACGTTACAACATTTATGACAGACTCAAAAAATAGAACATTACAAGCAGTTTTATAATTTAACGAATATTCTAATATCAAACAGTTGTAAAGTTCTATCACGCAAAATAATCTGAAATTATGAAGTTTAGTTGAGATTACACATTAGAACACTAAAATGTTGTACATTCATCAAACAACACTTAAAAGTGAATACTTAAAAAGTTGTGATAAATGTTGCAGTAAAAGAGAAAAAAAAATAGAGTATTCCAAAATAAATTGTATCACTTAGGCTAATTTGTTATAACTGCATAAAAAGTAGTTACTTTAAGCATTATATATGTATAAATCAGAAACCAGTTATGACTACTTACCTTATTAGAATCTAAATCCACTAACCAAACATCATCAGGAAGTTTGATATGTCGTTTGAACATGAGAAAGCTTGCTGGAACTCCAATGATGAAGGGAGTAGGAGCTAAGAGCAGCTAATATTGAGTTATATAAGATTAATGTTTTTCATACATTGCAAAACATAATGTAAATTGTTTGTAGAGTAATAGATAAATTTAAACATTTTTAAAACATTTATATGCTGTCTGAAACATTATCTCATTGAAATTGTGTACATTAAATATCTAAATTATTTACTAAATTGTACAATCAAAAACAAGTTTCACAATTACATATATGTATTTATAAGTAAGATAAAGTTTTAGATTATGGAATCAAATAATTTTTCTTAGAGGGTAATTTATTCTTTGGTTATCTGTGTGATATTTCTTATGTTAAGATTATTACTCAAAACAAATTTGTGCATTATTAAATGTTGTTTTTTTTCATGCTAATCTCTCACAACTCAAATTGTTCTTCCAATTCATATATTCCCCAAGGATCAAATGATATTATCAAAATACATCAGTTATTTCCCCAATAATTCAAGCTGAGCTATGGGTATAATTATTTAGAAATTAAGACTTATTGTATGGATGCACTTGAACAAACAAAAAGAAAACAATGGTCTTTTGTTCTTCATTATAGTCTATGGAAACTTTACTTTCCACAAGTTATTATATTTAGTAATACTTAGTTTAAAATCCCACTTGTTCTGACAATATCTATTCAGGGTACTCTGATTGTAAGTTGCTGTTCAGAATAATGCCTTTTTGGTAACTTCACTCTTAACAAGTATTCCCTAGTACAAATGAGGATTAAACAATATTTTGCAAGACTTATTACTCCAGTCAACATTGATTATTTGATAAGTATTCTGAACATCTCTCTCTTTAACAGAGTACATGATATAAATGTGTGACGTAGGTGTTGTTTCAAAAGATAGTCTTTGTCTTATATTATCTCAAGGTAACATACTGCCTTTTAATGTATTTTAAGAAACTTTAACTAATTTGATACAAAATGAGAACTTTATGGTAAAAATATTTTTCAAAATTAATGTTCACTGCTAAAAGTTGTATTATTTATGTAAAGATATTTTTCAAAATTAATGTTCACTGCTAAAACTATCTACATTATTTACTTTTCAAATACTGTTTTCCAATTAACATATGAAACAAGGCATTCTAATCATTATAAGTAAAATAGTCTGAACAGTACACTTAGTTAGCTATGCTCATTAATGGGTACATTTTTAGTTCTGATCAATATAGATAGCTTACTTTGGTCAAAGTTCATATTAATAATTCATTAATCACATCTCTTGATTTGTAATTTTAATAATGCAACTTCTGGAATACAAATCTCAAATATACTATTACAACTCTTATTAATTTAACTGCATTTTATTCATGCAAAATATAAAATTTTAAATCAAGCACTTCTTTCTTCTCAGCTAAAAAAAATGTAATTTTTTTTAAGAATTGTACATTGAAGGAAAAACATAGTATATTAATGTTTGTTCTACATAAGCATTTAATATCAGTCACAAATTAATTATGTCTTTAATCATGTATGTTTCTTTACATCATTTAGACATCTATTTCACTTTGTTCTGTGATTTCCATACCATGAAAGTATCATTTCACAGTAAACATGAAAATTATAACTAATTTACAAAGATATAATTGCTAGTTTTATATATTCATACAAATTCAACAAACAAAATGCATGGTCACTGTGATAACATAAAACAACAACTCTTTAAAAGCTTATAAGACCATTAAAAAATGACTATCACAAATGTAATGCTTACATTAATTTATGTAGTCCAATATTATTTCACTACAAATAGCTCTTATACATTTGTCAACTTGTTTCAACAAAATTACATCATCATTTATTTTTTCTGTTGCTACACATTTGACACAAGCAATAAGTTCATCTTTCCATAACAACTATCAAACTGCTCAGTTTTAACTGTCATGATATGACAATTACACAAAACAAAATAAAATTGGTGACTAAATAAAAGAGAAAATACATTGTTAAATATATAAAATTAATGAATCAATAATACTAGTTTTTTTAGATGCATCATATAACTAAAATATGTAATCATTTACAAAAATCTATTTTCCTTGGCTGAGGAGGAAAGTGAGCTTGTTTTATAACTTCAAATTATTTAGTTTAACTACTAAACACCAATATTCAATTATTTTAAGCACATGAACTGTTTTTGCTTGAATCTTATTAAATAACTCAGTAATGTTATTGAACTTCATAACTGTTTTGCTCTCTCAATTCAGGTTCAGTCGAATCAGCCCAGTTCACGAGCCCAAATTTACCTTTATAGTTTCCATACTATAACTTCTAATATGTTTTGTGTATCTTCACAAATTTTCGCAAGCTGTCAGTAATTGTTAAGATTAATTTGAATATAAAATGAATCTGGATTTTTCATGAAGAATTTTCACTAAAGATTTCTCCATGAATATATAGAGTCAAAGTATTGACTGCTCTGAGTACAAAGTGATTTTCATGTTAAGGTTCAAAATACTTCTCTTCATCTGAAAAACCTCTAAAATCTTTTAGCTAAATACAAAACATTTTCCTCACTAACAATTTATGCTTTATGTTATTTTTTCTACTCTAACTCTATATGAGGTTGGTCACATTGACCAAACAAAAACTGAAATAAATCTAAAGTACCCTTTTTTCTTTCTAAAATGACTTCAAATTGTAACATGAAATTATATTTGTTTATCCTAAATAGCTTTTAACTCAAAACAATATACATCTATTTATATTTAAATTTTATTATTTTATTGCCCTTTGAAACGTGTATCTAATATTGACACCATACAAGTTGTAAATCATTTGGCAGACTATTCGTGAGCTACTTGCAAGAGTATCCTGTGACAAATATTTCAATTTATTCTACCTAATCTAACCTAAAGAGTTTATATTTTTTTACATTTTAGTTACTTTTATAATAAATAAAGAATGCACATGAAAAAACAAGAAAGAAAGTTCTTTCCTGGGTCTCCTTTTTTTTCTTTGCTATTGACTGTCATTGACAATTAACTCTATTTTTTTTTATTCTACTGCACCAATGAACACAGAATAATAGTATGCAACATGCAGACAACATCTGATAACTATCACTGGCTTTCTAATTATGCAAAAGCCATTAAAAAATTCATCTGAGCTCATTCATGCACTTCCCATGGAAATAAAGCTTGAACTGAAAGCAAAACAGACAATTCTCTGTAAAGAAAATAATGTAATATGTCATTTGATAGATTAAAACTTTGGCTTTCTATTGGTTATAAATAATATAATATTAATGTCAGAGAACTATTGACAGTTTCAGAAACTGAGGATGTGATAAGTGGGCATGGTAAGAGAGGTCTGACTTTTTAGTTTATGGCTCTGTAACCAAATAAGAGTGAAAGCTATAAAAATTATACTTTGCCTGAACAATGACAACATTATAATAAATAATTTGTTAAATTATGTACTTCTTGGAGGGGTGGCAAATAAATTAAAGAGGGAATACCTAGAGAGCAAATGTCATAAATCTCATACCAGGATAAATTCAACAATCTGTTTTTAATATTTCCTTAAGAAATTAAGAACTTAAATTTTATATATTAAAATTGGGATTATTAGCTACTTTTTTATGCCAAATATACTGTGTTAATATAATAATTTAATTAAATTTTGAATGTAACTCACTAAAACCTCGTGACATGCAGAAAAAGATGTCCATAGCAAATGTGTTAAATACATTCTTTCTTCTTGCCTTATATTCCATTGTTTAGTGCCAAGTCATGTTTTTCAGAATTTACCTGTCAAATATTAATTCACAAAGCCTGATAAACATAATTTGCTTGAAATTACACAAAAATATATCTATTTTTGTTCAATCCAATATCACCTTTTTAACATATAGAATGTGAACACCAATATGTACATAGAGTATACCATATTTGCCCAAATATAATGTGCACCCAATTGATGAAAATGTTTTTTTTATACATCAATTGTACAAAATGTATGGAATAATTTCTAAATACATTAAACAACCATTGACGTATTAAACATTTTTGGAAATCTTTCATTGAAATATTTTTGTGTATCAATTTTACAAAATTTAATGAAAAGTTTATTCATGGTAATACACATAGCTAATCATTGATCTTCACATAAATCTTTGTTATCGCTAGAATTGTCGCTACCATCAGACTACCTTCTTGAACATTTACTTCATTCTCTTCTGATTCCCATGTCATCATCCATTGCATTGCATTGGATATGCAACATTTTTTTAAACTTTTAATGATGCTTTAATGATTTTCATTGGTTGTTTCCAGTAAAATACCTAACAAAACTAAACATGCACAAATATAATGCACAGCCAATTTTTTCGGAGGTATTTGGAGGAAAAAAGAGCACATTACATTTGGACAAATGCGGTACTCTAACCAATAACTTCTCTACACATGTAAAATCAGCAACAATTTAAAAAACAAACTTTTAAATCTTTTGTGACAAACATGACACCTGAAGAGATATGCACATAATATTCACCGATATTCATAAATACAAATACAATACCAAAATAATGTTATACTTCCTAAAGATCACCTGTTCAGCAGCACTCATACACGTAGGAAGAAGGGGAATGATGGGAAACATATACTCCAAAGGGTAGATCATAGTAACGAATGCCATCACACTCATTGACAGGGCATTATAATCTCGAGACTGCAGCACCAACTGTAGGTGGAAATAACTATCTTAAACTCAAGTTGATATATACACAGTTACATTATATTTGTCAATAAAATAGGGGAAGAATTGATCTAAAAGTTAACATTTCTCTTATCTGAAAATGTATTTCAGATAGATACTCACATATCTCTGCACCACAAAGAGCTATTACCTTGCAAGCACAGCCATGTAATTTCCTGAGCATAACACAAGCCTTAAACAAAGCTCCCACTCCAAAACATTTACTGTATTGCACCAGCTAATAATGTAATCATCATTAGGGTATAGCTTTCCACAAATAGTAAGGTAATGAGGAAATCTCTATATCAACTGCCTTAGCTACTTGATACTGGTGAAGCAACGGTTCTCCAGTACCTACCAGAAGAAATGGAAAGGGAAGGAATTTGTAAGAGGGAGAACACCAGAGAAGTGTGAAGACCATCATCATCAGGCACACTCAACTGGAATTAGGTACCACACTGAAAGTCAGTGCAATGGGTTACTGCAACTAAAGACAACAGGTGTGAGGGTAAATACACATCAGACACTGTCGTCTTTTTTCCACAAGCATATTCCACAAGATATGAAATAGACACACACACGGATATATATAATAAGAGGTACATCTTCAAAACTATTATATCAATTACATTAATTGTCAATAGGCAATCAAGATCAGCACTATAAAATGATAATGAACTTAATATAAATTTAAAACTCTATTTACAAAAAACATAAAAACCTTCACACGTTCCAGTTGTTATCCAAAAGTCATAACATAGATTGCCTGTGGCAGTAGCACCCAAAAGTGTTGGGGATATCCCATCTATCAGACAAAATCCAAAAAGCAGATAAGAAACCAGTCAGCAGTTGTGGAAAATTCATTAAGGGTACAGAGTTGAGTGATTAAACCAACAATGTCTCAACTCTTACTGCTTTTCACTGTCTGCAGCCAGCTGTGGGAAGGTAGTTACCCTTAAAAAGATACAATAAAGTTAAAAGTAGAAATAAGATAAAATTAAGCCACCCAAAAAATATATATTTGTACTAAACAATGCCTACCGTCCTCAACCCTTAAAAGTTCTAAAAAATCCTTAAAGTAGAATAAATACCACCCTAATAATTCTACTACAGAAAAAGAGGAAAATAAACAACTCACCATTACTGTGAAAAATGGAGAATGGATCATGATAAGAAAACTAGACAGATGAAACAGAAGATGATGGCAAGTTTGCATAGTAGTCATCTACTTGAGGACATAAAAACAATCAAACCTTACCCATGGAGACCAAATGCCAGAAGAGAGACAGGGTAAAGGTGTAGTCATAGGATTGTTTATTATTGAAAAGTGTAAAGCCAACAAAAAATGCCACCACTGTTATGATTACCAGGAATATGGAAATCCATATAAGCAGAAGGAGCCCACAAAATGATTTCTGAGACTTGGAGGAGTCCCCACAGATACATGTCTAGCAAAAGTGGGGGAAGAGTGACATCTGGAGTCATGCAGGATCAAGTGAGTCACCACAAATATGAGGTAAAAAGATGACAGTATATTTCTGGAGATACCTGCACTCACAGGCTGGAAACCACTGAAGTGGACATCTATGGGCACATCTGAGAGGAACATGGAACTCAAGAGAGAGAAAGAGTTCCCAAACAAAAGATTCATGCAGAAAATTAGGGAGAAATGAAAGCCTCAGCATCAAAAGTTCCATGCCACAAACACAAAAAAAAAGGTAGACTGAACCTTTCCAACATACAAAGTGAGAGAGCCCAAGTGAAAAAAATAAAGGGGGGTGTTCAGATTGAAATGAAGACCTGAACCAGCCACCCCAAATGAGATGATTCCCAAAGGAGAAGTCAAAACAAAGAAAGCAGGAAGTGGAAAGAGCAAGTATAGAATTCAAACATCCATAGCGTTGTGGAACAACAGATCTCAATAATGTAACCCAAGAAACAATCCACTGGATTCAATGAAAAAAGATAGAGTTGTAGTCAACTTGAAGAGAAGGATTGAAAACCAACTGTTTAACTATTGTAGACAAACCAAAAGGTAAGCAGACAAATCAGGACATGGAGATAAAGAGAAAATATCTAAGATCTAAGTGAGAGTATACACCAGAGAGTAAGAAAACTGCCTCTAAGAAACCAAAGTTAAGTCCAGTGGGACAGATCATTATATGGCTGACAACCTCCCATCTTAGTGGGAATGATAAAAAGAACCCCAGAATTGGGTTAAGGAATTGTCCCATGCCATTTGAAAAAGGTGAAACAGAAAGTAGAAGTATAGGGAGAACTCCTGAGAAAGCACCTGAGGAACTCAATAGGTTGTAGCAAATGAAGTCCACCAGTGGAGAAACTGGAAGAGTAGAGCTTCCATTGGACCAGAACTGAGGGGTGGCTTCAGAAACAAACTGCCTCCAAAAACCATGATGACCTGTAAACAAAGAGGGTAGATCATGGATAGTAACAACATGACAAAGAACAGAATATGGGGTCACTCCATGAGGTCATATACAATGATAAACCAAGTGGAACTCCCCTGGCTCCAATGACAAGAAACAAAAGAGGGCATAGATGACTACTAAGGAGATACATCAGCTTCTTAGACCAATGTATAAGAAATATCACCAAAAACACATCACAAAGAAAATGTACAAGACAGGGGTCCTGGATAGAAGAATGAGGAAGGTGAAAGTCAGAATGTAAGGCAACCTTAAAAAGTACACCAATGAAACAAAGAAACCAAAGTAAGTGGGACACAATAGAAGAGAGCTGAGGGCAAGATGGGAAAAGGTATGTGCAAATTGCCCCAGTAAAGCTGATGTGTTTGTGATGGAAAGCCTCTAAATAAATATGAAGCATGGTAACAATCAAAGAAGTCAAGTAAGAGATGAAGACAAGTAAATGTAGATAAAGAAAAAATGAAAAAGAAATCCTTAAACTGAAAGAAATGATTTAAATGAATGAGGCTAGTGCAATAAGGGAACCCGAGATTCAGCAAATAATTATTAGAGAAAGAGGAAACAAGACACATACATATGGAATGCAAGCAATGAAGGACGAAAGATGGACTACCTGATCCACATCAAGAGATGGGAACAAGAATTACAAGCAAGCATGAGATAACAGTGGTGAAACAATCACAAGATGGAGAGGCTCAGGTGAAGTAACAGAAGCAGTAGATCAAGAATCTGGGATCCTAGATCAGAATGATACCAATCATGTTGTGCACAGTGGTGATAATATCATTGAACATCAGTGTTCCTAGTCACCATGACTCCTGTTAAGGAGGGTTAACCCTCTCACTAATGACTCGGTAGATTACAATAAACCTCATGACTCCAAAGTGGCCATCAGAGTTTCCACACTATAACTTTTAATGTGTTTTCTGTATCTTCAAGCTTTTAGTATACATTATAAGTCTTTCATAGGCAAAAAGCCAAAATCATTAATTAAGTATTTTCACTAAAAATTTGTCAGTGAATATATGGTTTGTCCACAATGGTTCAACAGTTGGTTTTCAATCCTTCCCTTCAAGTTGAGTGTTCTGAGTGCAAAGTGATTTTCAATCTAAGATTAAAAATACTTAAGCTGAAAATTATCAAATTTCATTTGCATAATCTCCTAAACTCCCTAAATAAATATCAAGAGTTTTTTCCCTAAAACTTTTATATTTTATCTGTTATTTTCTCAACCCTAATTCTATATGCATTCAGTCAGTTTGACCGACCTCACAAACACCGTAAACAATGTGAAATAAAATGAATAGTACTGTTCTATCCCTTTTAGTATTAACCACAAAATTGCAAAGAATTTCTACTTCTAACCTTTTCACATCTATTTCCCATGTTTAATTTACTGTTAGCAGCTGAAGAAGAAACCTGCTGAACATAAAGAATGGATCACCACTCCTGCCATTAGACTGCTTATGTGACACTGTAATATGACACCATCGAGATTAAAATGAGGATGTGCAGTGCAATAAGTAAATGTTTCCCACTGAGTTTATTATAATCCTGGCTCTGAGAACATAGTGGGAGAGGTACAGTGGTTGCAATGAGAATTGTCTAAGATTGAAAAAATGTTTGTGATGTGGCTCCCTACAAAGTCTCAGCCAATAAATGAAATTAGTAGGTATTTGGATACTAGTTATCCTCCCGGGATGGTCAGAATTTAGCATAATCGTATGCACAATGTTTAGAAGGGGGATTCTAATTTGAGATCAAAATCCAACACATATTGTGTGAAGCACAATCAGTATACAAAACATGCTATTGCTACAAGGGTCTGGGAGCATGCCACCCAGAAAATTAGTAAAAAATGGGTGCTAAAAGATTAAATCTGTAAACAATTGAATAACTGTTCACATAAAATCCATAAACATCCAATGAAAAGTCAACAAATCACCATTCTGTTATAACACTACATAGGGAGATGGATTTAAATTAGGATAAATATGTATGTTTTATTATAATAAAGTACTGTACTATCTACATGCAGAGTAGTTATTAATGGTTAAATTATATTACTAATTTAAACAACTCTGTAAAGCAATAATATATAAGCTATCTCAATCATTGGCTATCGTATATGTACATGTATGCACAACTGAAATAACATGTTAGTATGCTCCATTCTTCTGGGATGCTTTTCCATAAATAACTTACATACAGTTTCAATGTTGATAGCAGTGCCACTATGATTGTGTATTAAAGCTAGAGCACTCAGTCTTCCTTCAGTTTATGTATACCTCAAGAATTTATTCAACCAGTAGAGAGCAGATGCCAAACATTCACAAGAACATGAACTTATTGGCAGTGTGGTAAAGAGTTTCAGTGACAGAAATATATTTGGTACAATGAAACACACTTTTAAGCAGTCATCCAGTATCTGGGGCCTGACCTGGAGAGGTATATAAAGCCATTTTGTCTTCAATCGATGAAGTTCATCAAAAATATCAGGATTTGGCAAATCTTCCCTGTAAAAATTTATAGCCTGAAGATAGAAAATTCTCAAACGAGTTTCAATTGAACAAGTTTCTGAATTAATGCTGACTGCTTTACATGTGCATCAAATCTGGATGAAAGATTAGTGATAATGTGGTCAAGAAAAGGAATGGTTATTATTTTCTAAAAGTAATCCTCCATGGAACTATATTATGCATTTGCACATTGGGATTGTCTTTGACTAACTCATAACATTAATATTAATGATGTGCTTGAAGATACAATGTGAATAATCATCTATGTTCACTCTTAGTGAAGTCAGTTCTTTAGAGCATAGTTCTATAAGGGAAACACCAGAAACAATGTCTTGGCTTGGACCTTGCAAATATACAGAAGCTTCTTTCAAATAGTAAAGGGAACATTGTAAAGCTGTTAAACAAAAAATGAATTCAAAGGATTCCAGTATTTTTAGATAAGCTATAGCATTTTTCTTATCTTAAGCAGCACAATTATCATTAAACATTTCAAAATTATCATCTCCATACACAATAACCTCACACATGTGAAGTAAGATTGGATGCAATAAACAGAAACTATTCTCAACCCAGCATGTAATGCACATGTTGAGTAGTGGAAGACACGATGAAGCTGTTCCATGCTGGATGGCCTTTTGATAGATTAGTCCAAATAGTCATTCCTTTAACTTGAACGATACTATTTCATAGTGGTGGAATTGAACATTTATAATAGCAAGATTAAATGAGTGACCCACATAATGAGTGTACAAGGCCATGCTTTGGATATCTCATATTTGTTTTTGGTCACCAGATCTTTTGCCAGCCATGGTGGATGCTCCATCATATCCTTGACCACGCAATTCATTTAAAGATAATCCAACATCAGTTAATGTATCTGTAATTCCTCATATAATATCTATTGAACTGACCCTCTGTAGCTTAACAAAGCCAATAAATTCTTCCTTAGTTTCACAGTTGTCATCTACAAAGCAGACACATATTGATAAATGTTTCACATTGGGAGAAGACACTTCATCAGCAAGAACAGAGTAGAATCCAGCCTGTTTCACTTCATGAATAATTTTTACTCAAATTACATCATATTCTATGACATTGATGGTGTCATTTTGTGAGTGATGAGATATATATATGTTGCATTTTTTGCCTTGGGATGATATTGTTACGTCTCCATTCGTTAGTTAATTTTCCGTAAATTCGTTCCGACGAAACTTTAGCGACACAAGTCCTTTCTTAAATAAAACTGGTTTATTCTTTCAGAATACAACTTTACGATACACTTAATTTCAACAGTTGCTCTGTAACAAATGCTAGAATTCTCAACGAACTTCTCACATGCTTAACAATATTCTCTCTGACTGCAGTTCAATTACTCATTACCTCTGTTGTCCCGTCACATTGTGAACGTCTTATATATACAAGACTAACACATATCTAGTAAATGCTAGGGCATTCTTGAAGGAACAGGATATTTCTAGAAACAGGTGGCATGATACTAGTCACGTGACCTCGCTGACGCAACAATATAAATGAGTTCTCACTAATTCATAATTTTCATCTTAATATTTCAGCAAGACCAGAAAATTGCCAGGATTTTTGGTAGAAGTTACATTTTTAGTATCGCTACAAAGTGCCAAACCTTGTTTTCCTAAAAACAAAATGGTACAAACAATTTGATGAAGAATATGGTTATTCTGAGTTATGCATGATTGAAGGGCACTGTTGGTAATAATATAAATTCTACTGGATGGTGGATGTGCAATGAAAGCCTTCAAAGCATCAGCAACCTGCATAGAATCTAGACTGCATTATTGTGAGTTTAGGGATGAAGAGCATATAGTAACAATTTTTAAAGTGAAATTATCACAGACTGTATTGTAATAACAGAGCAGAGATGAATAATTTTCCTTGTCAATTGTGATTTAAAGTAAATGAACCAGCCTGTGTGAACTTCAACAAAAGAGAGAATTGTTTAAAGCTCGAGATACAGCTGTGATAATCAACGATGTAAGAAACATTTGTATATACATTTGACTTGTTTTAATATATTATTTTAAAACAAGTGGACTGTGTTACTGTTTGGTTATTGTTGAAATTTATTACCAACTAGTCACAGACACCTACTGTAAAGAATCTGGCCTACAAAACTTGACAGTATCAATACAGCTTCAGGCTTCCAATTATAAAGTGTCAACAACAAGCCATTGCATGCAACTATTTGAAGCCAAAAAATGCTAATGCTTCATCAGAAGAATGTAGACTACGTAGAAAACATTAAATACCATAAGCAGTTGCACTATAACTATACAAGCGTAATTTTTTTACATCACAAAAATAGGTGGTTTGGTCAAACCTCCTCCACCCTCCCTGTATGTATGTATGTGTACAGGTGTACAAGGTAAGTGCTTATGAGCACTTATATACATTATAACTATTTACTCATAAATGCTTAATTTTTAGTTAATTTTTCTTAAAACACTGAACAATAAATGAAAAAATATAGAGAAAAAGGATGATTTCTAGTACTTATGAAATTGACTTATACACATGTGTTGTTCTTGCTAAAATATATGTGGGTTAGAAAAATCTGATTTCTGTTCAGAGCAATGATGTAGTCAACACACTGCAGTGTCCAGTGAATCTACGGCTTTCCCCTGCAAGCCAATTACAAATCACTGTCAGATTTGTGTAGCTTGGAACGTACTCTTTCTATTGATTATAAACATGTACTCATAAGAAGTAGGCATGTCTAGACAAGTGATTTCAAAGAATGGACAAGTGGGAAGGGCTACTCTGATAGGTTTGCTAAATATATTGATATCTCAGCATATCACAGAGGTGGAAGATTCATATTTTATATTCTAGCTTGTGAACATCTGTGATTTGAGTTTCTAATTCATTAACCACTATAGATGTTGTATGGCAGACAAAATAAAATATAAACTGAGCAGTAAGACAAGAGGGTGGGTGATGTGACACACAAAAAAGTATATTTAGCATTTTTTAATATTTTATTTCAAATTTAAAACATATATATTATATTAAAATTTGAATTATAAGCTATGTTTTGATGTCAACTTTATGGACATATTTTGATAATAAAGTTGTTTAAATGAATTTGGAATATAACTTTTAAAACATCATAACATGCTCTTTCATCAGCCCGTAGCAAAAAGGTTAGAAACCTCAGAGATCAGAATTGTGAATTAATAATCCAGTTATAATTCATAAAACTGATGTTGCAGTGGTCTGTTTTTGTAAAATACATAAAGACAGATTCTGTTGATTTTGTTATCAAATAGAAAGAAAATGAGCCAGGTATAGCAATGGTGCACAGACCTAATGATGACCTTAAATAGAACTGGAATTGAAGGAAATCCACAAGTTGAATTAAACAAATGGAACAGACAGTGGGACAGTTGATTAAAAGAAAATCATAATTGAAATAAAGGTTCTAACTGATAAATTTAAAATTTTTTACACAATCAAGAAAATTAAGGAAAGATGGACTTCATGAAGAACAGTAACAAAAGGTTAAAATAATAAGCACAAAAATGCTTGTAAATCTAAAAAATACACATCTGAAGACAAACAGTGCTGAGGAAAGAATGAGCCTTTGTTCTGTTGCTCATGAGAATTAGTGCACATGGAGGATGTGTCACCCTTCTAATCATAGAGGGCTATAGTCTAATGATGATTATATCATAGGCTGGAACAATACACATTGACACATGTAGGGGAGGGTGCTTTATTCAAGGCTTTTGGTGTGTACACAAAGTTAGACTACAGTACACAAGGTAACAGCTCTTTGTGGTGCAAAGAGGTAAGAAGAGTTTCTGAAAACAATTTTTTTATGACTTATATACAGCACTTTCTACAAATTGAACTTCAACTCAACAACACATGCAATAAAGTATTGTCTAAAAATAACAAAAAATTTATATATATTTGCACACATGTGTGTGCGTGTACATGTATGAACAAACTCACTGGCCAAAATAGGAAGAATACTAGTCTAAAGAACAGATCAGTCTTCACTTTGTTTATACTATGTTTGTATCTACATGTCGGGGCAATCAAAAAACCACGGATGGACAAAAACAGATAAGCTGTATTAGTATCTGTTATTGGTGTAATTGAAAAGAAAGCATTTATCAAGCTTTGGACAAGGTATTATTGTTGGAGTTTGACTGGTAGGTGCCTTAATTCCAATGACTGTCAAGGTGAGTGGCAAATCAAAGGCCACTGTGTCTGAAATCTACACTGCATGGTTATTAGGTCAGAAACATCATCTAACAAATGTAATGTAGTCATATGAACAACATTTTATATTATTCTGCTATGATAGTAGGGTTAGTCTGACAACAGCCCAATGAAATTATAGGCCCATCCAGCATAGTTTACATTTTATAAGATTCTATAATGTTGTGGGGCTCATGTACATGTTTATCCTTAGTGGCCACATCTCTGCCTATGAAATTTGAGCATCCTAGATGACCAGGTGCACCTTGCAATGCTCTACCTTTAGCCATACAGATACAATTACTTAACTCTTTCAACACGGGCTTGGTCCCTAGTGCCAACTTCATAACCATTTTATGCTTGTTCTAGTTTTCATGCTATAACTTTTAAATTAGTAAGCAAATGTTAATGAAATTTGGCACATTATCACTAAACATTACAATGCTTTCATATGCAAAATATCAATTTTATTTTTATTAAGTCTTAAGGTTTTTCTCCTGCCTTTTTTTTTGCTATGTTGCCTATCTAATATGCAAAGTAATTTTCATTTTAAGATTAAAAATACT
>NW_013668705.1:119388-122086 GCF_000517525.1 Limulus polyphemus
TTATTAATATTGTATATATTAATAGGTTGGAAGAAACACATAAGCATGCTGAGAAATCAATCATACAGCTTAACCTTTACTGTGCTATGCAATGTTCAAATGGAACACATTAACATGCAAACTTTTGTTTTCCCTTTCCATTGCTTTAGACCCAAATACAGCTTAGTTATTACGTTTGATAAATAATAGTACAATTCTATGGTATTGATGTAGTAATTTTTGATTTTCTAGTTTTTCAAAGTATATATAAAACCTAAAAATAATATTTGGTTTCATGTTCTCCACATGCAAAATTTTTAAAGGCTTAGCAACCTACATCAAACAGCAACCAGGTACAAAGGTCGTAACTAGAAGAGATAATTGTTTGCTTTACTTCTTTATTTACTGTTCTATGTTCTAGGAAAAAATAACTAAAAACTTATTTCAAAATAGCAATAATCTATATACATATTATAATAACTGAAATGTGACAGTATTTTACAAAATACTAGTCGACTAAAACACAGCCAAGACAAGTTACTGTGTTCAGACCAAAGGTCAGTTTTATGCTATTTGATACGGCATCATGAGTGCATATGAGCCACGTTGTTGTAACTTCTGTATTGTTAGCCAGGCATGGATGAAAGGTCAATATAATAAAATTAATAAATATGTACAAATGCCATGAGATTTAAGCTATTTAGTCTAAACATTTATGTTTTCAAATTATAATTTTGAGTAATTCTTGAACGAAAAAAGCATAATTTATATATATTTCCTAATTTTTTATAAATATATATAAATGTATAATGTTATGAGTTTAAGCTATTTCGTCTAAACATTTATGTTTTCGTGTCATAATTTGTGATCATTCTAGAATGAATAATTCATAATTTATGTTTATTTCCTAATTTTTTATGGTGGTTGTGAGATCGGTAAAATTTACCAAACCCGTACAGAGATTACTTACTGAAAATAACAGATAAAATATAGTTTTTTTTCTTATGAAATGAAATGATAACTATTTGGACATTATAAAGATTTCTCATGTGAAATTTCAAAATTTCCTGATGCATAAAAGTATTTTTAATGTTAAGATGAAAATTACTTTGCATGATAGATAGGCAAGATGTGAAAAGAAAAAAAGACATGAGAGAATCACTGCTTTACAAACCTTAAAAGTTAATAAAGAAATTAGATATTTTGCATATGAAAGCATTGTAATGTTTACTGATAAACTGCCAAATTTCGTTAACATTCACTAACTAATTTAAAAGTTATAGTATGAAAACTATAACAAGCACAAAATGGTTATGAGGATGGTCCCACAGACTGAGCCCGGGTTGAAAGTTAAGCTGTTGTCATTTTTTTTTAGCAATCTTACCCTAAGTAACACTGGATACATTTGTAGCATTTAATAGGAAAGCACAATATTAAATTAAAGCTACAATACTGTTTACTCCAAAAATGGTAAATACCAACAACAGGAATCACTGTAGCTAGTTATGTAAGACCAATACTCACTAAGCCACACCCTCACATTTATGAGTTGTGTAAAAGCAGATAGCCTGAATACTGTCATGTGCAATCTTACCAACAAAAGTAGTAATAGCTGTTGTTTCATGTCATGGTCAATCTCATTATTATTAGTAAAAAAGAGTAATTTCCATTAGTTGATTATTTCTGTGAGTAGTGACACTAATAAACTGAATAAACTTTAGTTATTCAAAAATAACAGTGAGAAATCATAATGACAACATTTTGATTGATTAGGTAATAGGAATAATAAAAAACAATAATATTTGGAAACACTAATTTCAACTAGTTGATTACTTTCCTGACATTAATTTTGATTGACAGGTTATTTTACATGCCATTATTCAATGTATTAGGTTCTTATAATAAGTAAGTGACCATATCAATCAAGTTAATTGCCCGGCTCTATTATCTATTTAATCTTCTGACAATGTATCTGCTTTACTTGCTTTAAAAGTGTTAACTGAAGGAACTATAAATTAATCTAGAAAATGTACTGAAGCTACACTTCAAATACCACAGGAAGAACTACTTAGTTAATCACTACAATACTAGTTATATTCTTTTTTGAATATAAAAATAAAGTTATTTTAGCATAAGCATCATTCCATAATGTAATATGCATGTTTTTTTAAATACAGAGAAAACCAAGACTATTAACACTTGAAAAAAAGTGAACTATAAGCTACATGCAATAAACATACCTTGTTCTCCAAAATAATGCATGTCAGAACTTTCATACAAGTGTCAACCCCCAAGAGTTCCAGAGGTAAGTGAAGAGGAAAGTCTACCAAAGAGAAGCGAGTGTGGTCTGGAAGGGCAAAGATTAAAGGAAGCTGTATATCCCTAGGAAGGACCTCAACCTTTGAAAGAGAAAAATCATGCAATAAAAAAAACATTTTATATGCATTAACTTACAAGTAAACACTTTTTACTTGGTTTAAAATTATAAAACTTGTGGGTGGAGAGACTTGAAATAAGATACCTTTTGCAAATACTTGTTTCTTAATATTTCCTATTTTAACCCTTTTGAGATGGGTCATGGGTGAAAGGCCATGTCATATCATTTGTTGACTCTCATTCAAAATTTTATTGAACTACTATTTCATGAATTTATGTCAATTAGCTTGGTATCAAACTGTAGATTATAAATCAAATTTTAGTATTATTATTCAATGTCTTA
>NW_013668705.1:122835-131761 GCF_000517525.1 Limulus polyphemus
CTAAAACACAGCCAAGACAAGTTACTTTGCACAGACCAAAGGTCAGTTTTATCTTCTTTGATATGCGTCATTGTAACTTCTGTATTGCTAGCCAGGCACAGCTGAAAGGTCAATATAATAAATATATAATGTTATGAGGTTTAAGCTATTGAGCCTAAATATTTATGTTCTTGTGTTATAATTTGTGTTCATTCTAGAATGAAAGAGGCATAATTTATATTTATTTCCTAATTTTTTGTTCAAACCCATACAGAGATTAATTACTGAAAATAACAGATAAAATATAAAGTTTTTTCTTAGGAAACTCTTGATAACTATCTGGACATTATAAAGATTTTGCAAGTCCAATTTCAAAATTTTCTGATGCATAAAAGTATTTTTAATCTTAAAATGAAAAGAAAAAAAACATGAGAAAAACATTGTTTTTTATCCTTAAGACTTAATAAAAAATTAGATATTTTGCGTATGAAAGCATTGTAATGTTTACTGATAATTTGCCAAATTTCGTTAAAATTCACTTACTAACTTAAAAGTTATAGCATGAAAATTATAACAAGCACAAAATGGTTATGTGGCTGGTCCCAGGGACCGAGCCCATGCTGAAAGAGTTAATCTGATAAAATTCACAATATTGTTAGAATTCTTAACAATATATTATTACCTACTCACTATTTATGAACAATCTGATGTAGACTCTCCCTCCCATGTAAAAAACAAAAAAAAGCTGTAGATTTTTCCTGCTAGAAGACTATGTTGCATGACCTTATCAAACCTATTAACATATTATGAGATTGATATTTCTTTATTAGACTTAATTACAAAGATTTCTGAATAATTCATACACATTTTATCTTTATTGTGCAACATTAATTTCAATTTCTTCCTTTGACTACAACAATTTCTTAAGTTTATATCATAACCTTTCAGTAGGCCCTAATATGTGCAACATTATACTAAAGTAGTTTCTAAGATACAAATCAGACAAATTTCTGAATGTACTGTACTTAAAGTTCAAATTGTATCATGTGGAGTTTTCAAAAAGAGTATCTCCACATAAAGAACTTTTGCAAGGCAAATGATTTGTTAAAATTTTTTATGTAATTTACTAAATGACATTAATATTGTTCAATTGTAATAAGCAGCTTTGAGAGAAATCTAACAGAAAATGGGTGTCCACATGCAAGGTGAATACCATTCAAATTATTCTTGAATTTAAGAAACTTGGTAACATTCATACAAACTACATTACAAACCAGACATTTTCCACCTATTTAACATGTACAAATTTTCACTTTTAGGAAGGTGCCATTTTGGAAAGATCTGGAACAACCAAGCATCATTAGTCCTTAAATAAGATGTAATTTCTTGATATCATGTGTAAAAAAATATGCATCTAGAAAATATGACAATTCTTTTTCTTATATGCTGAGAAAAAAAGTATATATACATGAGTATAACTCAAATTTAGCATTATTTTATCTCTTAAATTGGTGCTATTTTATTCAAATAACAAATGTATGTCTAACTTATAAACAAAACAAACCTTTATAAATTATTCTCCAAAAGCTAGCAGAAATATCAAATTAGAAACATATGGTACATAATGAGCTATTAATACCCTTAAATATCACTGCTACAGTACATGTTTCTCAACTTTCTCAGTTTATTACAAATCTATGGATTTTAAACATAAATCAATGAGTTAGGAACCTGTTTAAATTAAGAAGTCTGAAAGTACTACTGATAGTTACAATAAAATAAATTTATAATAACAATAAAAACAATTAATTTTCCAATCTTTGGGATTAAAAATAATGCTTATAACTATAGTTCTATGACATTACACTCCAAAGAAACATGAAATAAGTGACACATGGGTAATAAATAGAAAAACTTTTCATACATTGATATTATAACACTGTCATATGCTTCTTAAACTTACTTTTTTTTATCATACACACACACAGGTTAAGTACATTATATGAAAATTATTTTGTAGCCTCACCACATCATTACAGTCAACATCACCATGTTCGATCATGTTCTATCTAGCAGTGGTGCATCCTGAAAACAGCTCTGCAACTTAGTTTCCATTGCAAAAGGCTCTATCATTTCAATATCATTACAAAAGCACACCACTACTCTCTATGAACTATGCCAGCTAGTGTACAAGGACAACAGTTTTACAGTGCCAATTTCAACAGTCTGATCCCACAGAAATCAGCAAACACTGCATCTTGCAACTTCACTAGTATGCCTTCATACAGAATAGCATAAATATCAGTTTCATTCTCCAACTGTTTGGAGTACATATCAGTTGAATGGATATGTCTGTCTTGGAAGTGACTTTTGTACATGAATTCTGTGCCTTTCCCAAATGTAGATCCCCTTTATGTTGTATTCTGTTGCCTGGGACATGTGGATGGCTTTTACCACTGATCTGTAAGTTCAAGAACTGTTACCTATTACAATATACCATACTTTGTTTAACTCTCTCAAAACCAAATCAGTTGATTTGACTGACCACATGACATCTTTGTACTAATTTAAAGTCTTTATAGATTTAATACTATTAAATTTCAATATAGAGTTTATATCTTCACACAATTTGGCAGTCTTTCAGTTAACATACAAAAAATCATATTTTTTTAGTGGAGTATTTTTGATAAACTAAAATAAAGATTTGTCCATGAATATGTTGATTATTTGTTTGAATAGTCTGTGTGCAGGTAATTTTCATGTTAAAATTAAAAATACTTTTCCTCATCTCAAATTTCTTTTGTGTGATCACTAAAACCTCCTAAATACATTTCAAACGTTTTTCCAGTAAAACTTTATATTTCACCTAACTCAAAACAGGATCGGTCAATTGGAATGACATCGTAACCACCAAAAAAAAATCAAAATAAACCTTAATTACCCTTTTTTTCTTTCTATAATGACTTCAAATTGTAACATGAAACTACATTAGTTTGTCCTAAGTAGCTTTAAGCTCGTAACAGTATATATCTATTTATAATTAAACTGTATTGTATTATTGCCGTTTGAACCATGTCTAACTACTATCCATGCCACATTTGATTTATTTATTTATTTATATTGATTTATTACTTTGATTTATTTCTGATACTTGCAAGGGCTAACAACTCTAGCCATCTCCAATTTTAAACTGATAGAGTAAAGAGAAAGCAGTTAATCAACAGTACCTACCATCAACTCTTGGGCTCCTCTTAGTGAATAAATGGATTTGAACACCACTCTTACTATGTACCCACAGCCCCAACATGATGTGAATCATGGACCCTCAGGTCAACAGTTTGGCATGATAACCACTAATACGTTATTCCCACTGTGGTCATTATTAAATCCATGTTGTTTTCTTATTACAATTCACAATAAAATCAATACTGAATTTAAAAAAATACAAAATAAAGGTTCTAGCTATTGTAATACCAGTTTTTTGGTAGTTTTTGTACCTCAAGGTCACACTTAAAACAGGACCTCATGCCTTCATATAATCTAACACTTGCAGGTTTACTTAGTAAAGAAACATATCCTCCGTTACTTTTTAAAATCATGTTTCTTATGACTGACATACTCATACTCACACTGTTAATCATGAGTTTAATTTATAAAATTAATTGTATGTCAGGTTTTTATGTATGGGTTGGATTCTTTACAGTAGGTGTCTGTGACTTGTTGGCAATAAATTTCAACAATAAACAAACAGCACACAGTCCACTTATTTTAAAATAATATATTAAAACAAGTCAAATGAATATACAAATGTTTCTTACATTGTTAGTTATCACATTGTATCCAGTACTATAAATAACTGTCTCTTTTTCATCAAAGTCCACACAGGCTGGTTCAAATACTTTACAACACAATTTGACAAGACAAATTCTTCTTCTCTACTCTGTTATTACAATACAATCTGTGATAATTTCACTTTAAAAATTGCCACTATATGCTCTTTATTCCTAAACTCACAATCATGCAGTCTAGATTCGATGCAGGTTGTTGATGCTTTGAAGGCTTTCATTGTACATCCATTGTCCAGTATAATTTATATTATTACCAATGGTGCCCTTCAATCATGCATAACTCAGAATAAACATATTCTTCATCAAATTGTTTGTGCCATTTTGTTTTTAGGAAAACAAGGCTTGGCATTTTGTAGCAATACTTACAATACAATCTGTGATAATTTCACTTTAAAAATTGCCACTACACACTATTTATTACTAAACTCACAATCATGCAGTCCAGATCTATCTCTCAAACAAAATTTTCAACATGTATTTATACCCAGACAGAGATCTAGAACATTCCACAAACTACTAGATATTATGATGTAATAATACTTAATTAAAACAACAAGAAATACTACAGAGGTTCTACTAACATGATACAATAATGTTACAATCACAAGTTAATAAGAATTGAACTATATCACATATGATTTGTAAACAATTGTGTAAATAAACCTGTGATCAGCTATTTTTCTAAAAAAAACAACTAAATATAACACTCATGCTATATAAACTAAATCATAATTCTTCCATTAAACTTACACAGTTCAATAAATCTAACAGTGTAATATTACATTTTATCATTGAATATTAGTTTGGTGTGGTTTATCACTGCACCATTCTTGTAGCACCTATGTCAAGAACTATTAGACCTATTGAAATAGATCTTGAGTTTTAGTTTTTCTCTAACTGAGTCCCAACAGGTTATCCATACAGATAACCCAATTTCTTTAACTAAAATACAGGTTTTTATATGTTTAGTAATTCTTAATTACTTTACCACAGTGGGGAGTTTATGATAAACACTATAATGATGCATGAGAAATAATGTATCTAGAGCTTCCTCTAAATTTGAAAACATACTTCTACTCTTGTCTTGGAAGGGACAGGTACTGGAGCAGAAAGCAACCTGAACATCCACATCTCTATTTCTCGTACATCATGCAGAATATTAACTGGGGTGTTATCTGTTACCCTTCCTATCAAAACTGACCATAGTGTCTCCCTAAGAAGAATAAAACAATGTATCATAAACAGTATAGATATAAATTTAAACTTATATATGAAAAGAACATAACAAATAAAAATATTATGTTTTCAAAAGCCTGATGTAGGTGCACTGAATTAAGTAAAATAACTACAAAACAGCACTGAGATCAAGTTGGCTTGATTTCTACTAAAATTCAATTTATAATTCCTTTAAAATTATAAAATAGCTTGCTAAACTTTCATAAATTTACATTCAGTAAAAATGTTAACAATTTCCTAATCAAAAGATAGGTAATTAAGAAGTAAATGATTACATTTATCAGCTCATAAACCTCTTTACTAAGAAAACATTATAACAACTTTCAGTACTTCATAATTCAAGTAACTTGCTAAATACTCGATGCGCACACTTATGAATTTACCTATATAAATGTGATACACATACAATTATACTTAAAGTATCTGTAAAGAAAACAATTATGCAAAACTAAATAAAGTAAAAATTAATTTTAAATAAGATTAAAGTTAACATTAATAATAGATAAAAAAACAGCCATATTGAGCTTACAAGTAGCTTATAATAAGGCATTTATGTGATTAAATTTTTTATAGTTTATACCTAAAAACACAATGTCCAAGCAGAATTTAAGGAGAAATAATACAATTAAATCTAAATGCAAAACTTCATAAAAATATACACCAACTGAAATAGCATTTGATAATCAATTAAGTAACTTCGCAAAGAATAGTAAACCCAAAATTAATACAAAAGAAACTCTCAATTAATTAGTGGGATGTTATTTTCTTGATAAATATCTTGTAAAAAATTATATTAGAACTTTCAATGATCTTATGAAATTTGGCACTGAAATAACATCTCATCACAAATCATAACAGTGAATTATTTTTTGTTCCATAAAATATAGAATAATATAAATACAATGGTTATATCATAGTCACTATTAAATATCAAGTACAGGATACCTAGCTAATTATTAAAAGGTATAAAAATAAAAAAACTCATACAATACCTATTTGTTTGTCTAGATCCTCCAATATGTTTAGCTGATGTACACTCACTGGATGCATCAATGAGCTTTCGTAATATGAGAAGACATTCACGGAATGTAGAAAAAAATGGATGATGGCTTATGATACATAGTGATGTGAGGGAGTGACTACGTACATGTTGATGTCTAAAGGTTCTTGGAGAAGGAGACTTCGAGTCTTGATCAGAATCAGTTGGATTTAGAGTTCTTGAAAAAGTCCCATCACTTGTTCCATCGAAGCCTTTCTCTGCAGAGGAATGTCTCTCTTCTGATTTTTGGCCAACACTGTATCGTAAGGTTCTTCCTTGTCCCTGATGCTTTTCAACAGGTCTATAGAAATTAACACAAATACCATATCGTACTCTACTAGTGTCTTTCTCTGTAAGAGTAAAAACAAAAGAATTGGACTCTCGCAAGCTGATCCTCTTGGGTCCAACACTCATACAACCTTCTGGTTGACAGAAGAATACAACATCTGGTGGAAGAGGAGAATCTTCATGATCTTCTGCAGGGTACCGACGTAACAATTCTGGATTCTGAACAACATGGTTTCGGCTTGACTGGCGAGCACCAACAATTACAATATAATCCACTAACCTTGGACAAAAGTACTTTTTCATAACATCTGCCATGGCATAAGATTGATATGTAAAATTGCTATATACTATTAACTATTTATTCTCACATTGTTAATTATCTAAATATACATATTCTTGAATAATGTTCTTTTATATTTTGTTTATCAGAATGGCAAAAGCTCATCTTCAGATAGGCAGCTTCCATGATGTGTTCATAGCTTCAGGCTCTAAAAATGTCCAAAATAAAAATATTTTAAAATTTACATTAAAATTGAGTTCTTTATAGAATCAATACACGAAAACATAATATTTAAAAACATTTGAGTTTTTCGTAATCCATCATTAAACTGGATAATTTCATAAACAATACCAAAAAACTTGTATGATGCATAATGTACATCACAACACAAACTAAAATTTTTCTGTGACTGACATACTTGACTAGATCAAACGTAAATACATTGCTAATACACACAAAAAAAAAAAACAGTTTCATGCAAGGTTTATTTCAAATAAGTGTTTAACCATTAAATAAATGCCTATACAATCATAGGATCATCACATTCCTAAAGATTAAAAAAATGTACATGGTCAAGTAACTTTATACATTGCTAGAAGCAAGTTCTGATATGAACAAACAAAATATGTTTCAAATATATGCATATTCTAACAAAAATGGTATAGGTCATACAATTACAAAAACAGGAACTCAGAATGCAAGTTGATAAGGTTGTTTTACTTATTCAATAGAAAGTAAAATAGTCAGCTCTCATGCAAACATTCTGTGTGTGTATATATATATATACTTATATGTGTGTGTGTATATATATACTTATATGTGTGTGTGTGTATATATTTATGTGTGTGTGTGTGTGGGTTGGTGGGTTCATGCACACCAAGGTTACCAACTATCTTTACAATTTACAGTCAGTCAGTAGAAAACAAAAGTCAATAAATGCTGAAGTACAAAAAGTTCTTTCAATGATGTCAGGGAAAAAAAGGGGCAGTTTATGATGTATACACGTTGATGTCTAAAGGTTCTTCGAGAAGGAGACTTTCAGTCTTGATCAGAATCAGTTGGATTTAGAGTTCTTAAAAAAGGCTCATCAGTTGTTCAATCAAAGCCTTTCTCTGCAGAGGAGTGTCTCTCTTCTGATTTTTGGCCAACACTGTATTGTAAGGTTCTTCCTCGTCCCTGATACTTTTCAACAGGTCTATAGAAATTCACAGAAATACCATATTATACTCTACTAGTGTCTTTCTCTATTAGAGTAAAAACAAATGAATTGGACTCTTGCAGGCTAATCCTCTTGGATCCAACAATCACAGAATCTTCTGGTTGACAGAAGGATACAATATCTGGTGGAAGAGAAGTCTTCATTATCTTCTACAAGGTATTGATGTGAAAATTCTGGATTCTGAACAACATGGTTTCGACTTGACTGGCGAGCACCAACAATTAAAATATAATCCACTAACTACCTATAAAAATCTCATTCTTATAAACATGTAGAAAGTTAACATTTTCCTAAATTGAAAAGGTATTTCCAATAATACTTATCTCCACCCACACTTATAGCTATTACTCGACTGCCAGGATTTCTTCCTTTGGCCATCTAAGCATTGGTTTGATTTTTTCTCATTTGCTCCAGTCTTTTATACCCCATTCAAATGTACATGTATAGGTGTATAGACAAATTTTACATCAAACAGAAACAGGGAAATTAAAGAAGCTTACTGGATAGCACTGTTAAATACTGTAACACTGAATGTCATCAATCTTGATCCTGGGATTGTTGACCTTCGAGCATCTCTAAAAAAATTCTGAATAACTTGTCATTAAGCTTGTAAAGTTTTATTATTATTATTATTCACATTTTTATTCATGCTTCTATTTCTCTACATTATTATTTCAGGTATCAATTTACATTATTATTTTCTCAAGCTCTCATCTTCCTATGTATTTATTTTTCTCTATCAGTCAAAAGTTTCATACATAATGAAAATTAATAATAATTTTTTGTTTTTTTTCTCTCTACAAACAAATGCTTCCTTCCGGGAGACTTAACTGCTTGAGTTGGGATTGGCTGGTCACCAGATTCAATTGAACTGGGACTTCTGGTTTACATGACGTCACACGTCCTCCTATATATTGCATTGCACAGGCTAAAGGTCACCCTTTGTTCTCCTGAAGAAGAATATTCAAATATTCGAAATCACTCGAGTTTTAGGTCTTATTTTAAGTTTATTACACTTTATATGTGATCCTTTGTGC
>NW_013668705.1:131771-138739 GCF_000517525.1 Limulus polyphemus
ATCAAGATTGATATTCCACTCATGGACCATGGACACGATTTTACCAATGGTAAGTTACCCCTTCTTTCACCTAACATTGCCATTTTTGGAGATTCTATTATTAAATACCTGTATCAACACTTTTCTTACGTTAAAGACCAACATGTTTTAATTAAATCCATTAGTGGAGCCACTTCACTTGACCTTTTAGACTGTATATCTTTACTGTAAAATACCTAATTCTTCATGTTGGAACTAACGACCTCAAATGGAACTCAACGACCGCTTATGAGTGTTTTAATGACCTACATACCTTACTGTTACACATTTTGACTCTCCGTACTGACCTTCGCATATGTTTCTCAAACGTTATTTACCATGCCGTTAATAGGCATACTAATGATCTCTTTCTAAGACAAGTCTGTACTTCTGACACTTTAAATCACAAAATTGACAAATTCAACGCTCTCACACATGACCTATGATGACGTAACCCACACTTGTCTTTCCTTTACAACACTAACTTGAAACTTGAAAGCAGGAGACATTTCTTAGCAAAAGACAGTTTACACCTTTCCTTCCAAGGAATCACTCCTTTATTACCAACTTTATTCTTCCTCGCCTACAAACTAATACTGAATACTCCAGCGTAAACCAACCAAACACCCATAGTCCTAAATCTCTTTCAATCTCTTCTATTCCCCATACCCATATCTCATTAAAAACCCTCAACCCGAAGAGCATACATCTGTATGCCACACCCCTACTACACTTCCAAACCCTGTTTCTCCTGGAACTGTCCCAAACTCTAATTGTGTTCCCTCGCCTAAATGTCTAACCTATGCTGAAGTTACAGCTTCCAATTTTATTTCTAGTAACCTTTCCCTAAGCCCTAAACCTGATACCCAATCCACGAAGCCTGCCTCAGTCACAACCTTTCAACACAAAGTACATACATCTGTATGCCACACTTCTATACTTCCAAATTCCATCACTACTTCCCCTGGAACTATTCCAAAGTTTACATTTGACTCTTCTCCTAAATTCTCTACTCATGCAGAAGTTACAGCTTCCACTCTTATTCCTAATAACCTTCTAGTAAACCCTGATCCTGATGACCTTCCAAACTTCACAATCTCTGAAACTTTTCTCCTTCCAAAAGCCGAATCTTCTGCACACCTTGAAAACAATCTTCCTTCTGGTATCCTCTATATTCCTAGCAATCCTCCATAAAGTTCCAAACCTGATAACTCTGAACCTTAGTGTCCCATAAAAAAATTTTCCACTCTCCTCAAACTAAACCTTCCCTCCATTACAACTTCCCAATCGTATTCTAATCTCAACCCTACCAAAACTTTCAAATGACTTAAAAAATTGAATGAAAAGAGACTGAGACATATTAACCATACTGACATTTTAGAACAGCATTTACAGTGTCAAACTATACCTAAGTCACTTAATTTGAATCCACCAGTTACAACAGAGTCCAATGACAAACAATTTCGTTTAGAATGGAAGAAAATCCTCCATTCCACCTCAGTTGCACTTATGAAGCTCACACAAGACTTCTGCTAATCCACAGTAGCTGATCTTGATAAGAACATTTCCATTATAAATTCCAAGAACACAATTTCTACTAATAAACAAAATAAACTTGATGTTTTTATTAACAAAACAAAAAAATATTTCGAAAATCATGAGATAAACAACAAGGAACAAACACATCATGATCTTCCACATAAAAGTAAAGGATTATCTCATCAAAATCTTACTGTCTGTTCACAACAAAATAACTTTAAACAAGCCCCTACTGATGCTACCTGTGAATCGTTGACCAATAACTCAAATAATACAAACTCGCACGTTCACTTGGCTCATAAAATAAGCTCTACTCCTGACTCAACCAATTCAGCTACTTCCTTGTTGGAGAGACCCAAACCCGAAAACACTTCCAATGTCGTACATCTGTCCTCTAAAACATTAACTGAAACTCAACACAACCTTCTTAGTAAAGGTCTCAACTTTTTTCCTTCCCCTAAGAACATAGATAATTTCGAAGTTATTTCCAACCTTCAAGAATTTGCACGCAGATTAAGACTTTGGGAATGTTTCCACAATAAAACCACTAACGCAAACGATATCGGTACACAGTTTAAAGAAAATCTTTAAAATCCACCTGGTCACCCCCAGTCAACAGAGAACCACACTTAGAGAGCTTTATTACTGCAATTGAGAATGAAGTAATTCAAGCCATTAACTCTGACTTGAACGTATGGAATAATCTCTCCTACAACGAACATGCTGCTCTAATTTCACTGAAACATGACAATGACATTATTATTAAAAAAGCTGACAAGGGCGGCGCCATTGTCATTCAGGACAACTCCAACTATATTAACGAAGCTTATCGACAACTTAATGACATAAACTACTATAAAAAAGTAAATTTCAACCCCACCCCGGAATTTGAATATATTTGAATAATTGAAAACAGGCTATGTAGTTTACAGAAAAACCAACACGTAATCCATGAAACTTTATAGTTCCTTTCACCTAAACACCCAGTTCCAGGTCGCTTTTACATGTTACCAAAGATACACAAACCTAACAATCTCGGTCATCCTATTATTTCCAATTGCGGTAAGCCCACCGAGAACTTATCTGCGTACGTTGATCATCACATCAAAGATATCCCTCCGTGTTTGACATCATATATTAAAGACACAACCCATTTTTTGAACATGATCTTTGACATTAACAACAACAAAAAATTACCTCCAAACACTATTCTCTGAACCATGGACGTTTTTTCTATTTGCACAAACATTCCCCACAATGAAGGCCTGAAAGCACTTGAATCTTCCCTTTTGAAACTTGACAAACCCAACATTCAGACTATTGTAGACTTATCTAAACTAGTTCTTACACTTAACAGGTTTGAATTCAATAATGAATTCTATATTCAAACAAAAGGCACAGTTATGGGGACAAAGATGGCACCAAACTATGCCAATGTTTTCATGGGAGACTTAGAGACGAGACTGTTGGAAAGTTATGAAGAGAAACCAAACATTTGGAAACGATACATAGATGACATTTTTTTCATTTGGGTAGGAGACGAAGACTCCTTATTATCTTTCTATAAACATGCAAATTCCTTCCACACTTCTATTAAATTTACTTTACATTACTCACTACTCAAATAAGTTTTTTAGATGTAAACCTGACATTAAAAGATGGTTTTCCACATACTGATTTGTACCGTAAACTGACTGATAGACCACAATACTTAGATTTTCAAAGCTGTCACCCTCCACACAACAAACGAAATATTACATTCAGTCAAGCACTTAGATTAAGGAAAATTAAAGAATCGTATATAGATTTATATTAGTCATTATATTGAAAAATTAGCTCAAAATGGACATATTTTTAGGAAAGAAGTTTATCCACGAATGTTAGGGTTTAGATCTATTGAGTGGCGAGTGCATCGTCATGAATTAGGCTTAGCACTTTGAACTGAAAGAATTTGATTTTTATATTCTTTTGCATTTAAATTAGCAGTTTTAAGTTTAATAATTTTATATTTAGTTCATAATAAAAATATGATTTGGTATTTAGAATGATAACCTAGTGTGACTTGTATGTACTACAAGTACCTCATTAGAATTTTATCTTTTTGCTTCTCCCTTCTTATTATCTTTACTTTGTACTAAGACCCACACTTCTTTTGTTGTTGCTTTATAATTAAAACAGTCTAACTGATATATATAAAAAGCTTATTCTGATATTTTGCAAAGGGTTTAAAACTCAGTGTACAAATGACAACAATAAAACCCATAAGTTGGTTGTGAAACAGACTAAACACATTCGTCTCAATAATACTGGGGAATCTGTGACATTTTCACAGTTGGGGTGTCAATACACTGAAGAGTTTAAGTTTCAAATTGCAACATAAATCTTGTCTATAATGAGAGGAATGTGACCAGGACTAATCTTTTAAATGTTGTAAAGTGATTTTCTTTGTGATTTATGGTGTCTGTATCATTTGGTAATCTCTTGTAACAGGATATATGATGTAACTGGGGTCAGGCAGTGTTATTCAAACCACCTGTACTGTAAACTATTACATACATTCACTAGTAGCAATTAGTTTTGTCTGTATAGTGAAACAACATACAATGACATGTGTTGAAATAAGCTTGTTTGAAAGTTCAAAGAAATAATATTCAAGTACAGAAAAGCTTTCTTACTATCATATGTACAGTAGCATTCAAATGCGCGTGCACTGGACTGAATGAGTGACTCCCAACAGGCGTACTACTATAACAGCAAATGTACGAAGTTCATGCTGCTAACCCCATGGTTTTTTCAGCACAATAAACAAAAGTATGGTTGCAGTGAAACATAAACTTGAAATAAAAATACATTTATGAAACAAAATTATTTTTTCATGTACATATATAAACGTGAAATCCTAGTTAAAAATAAAAAATACTCGTTTATTGATTAGGTTTACTTAGAAATATTATTTTTAGTCTTGAATATTACTTCAAACTGTAAGGAAAGTACGTGATTATTAAAATAATGTACCAAAACATAAAAGAAAGAAGTTCAAATTTGGAACAATTATAAATATCATAATCATATCTTATAAATACAATTTCCTAATGTAATTTTCCAAGATCATAATGCAAAAAAACTAAATTTATCAAAGTAACAAACTTTATGTTTCTTAAGCTACATGCATTTATGAAAGTTCTTATGAAGTTTCAAACAATTTCATCTACTAGTTTTATTGTTGAAACAAAATATAATAATAATATGAATAATGCTATGACATTTCATTGAATTCATTATTCAATATTATATAACACACCTACTATTTAATGATTGTGCATATAGAGTTACATCTAAAGTGTGATAGTGACCATTGACCAATCGCTGCCTTTCTAATCTATTAATTGTAATCTGTTAGGCACGAGTTGCTCATATACAAAATAAATAAATGGCTAATAAGGATATAGAAAACTTTTATTTAATGCAGGAAAGAAGTAACAATGTTTCAACTTCCTTAGGTCATTTTCTGGTTACAAAAGAAACTTGAAAGTGGTCACGTGTCATGAAAGTGGATCATTTATTTTAGTGAATTGGTCAGGTAACAGCAAACAAAACATCTTTTTTAAAGATGGCCTTACTAGGTGTTTTATACTGAAGTACTTAATGGATATACTTTATTTTTACATATTTTCAACGAAATGCAAATAAAAGTTAACTTCTTTGCATAGTTGAAAGGATTTATATCATTTAGGCAGAAACAAATATATGTTTTTTAATGATTGGCAAACTTTTTCATTTCATTTTTTAATTACCTTACTTACGTTAAAAAAAACAACTCTGCCTAGAGAAAAGCAGCCTCTGTATGGTTTTGTGTGCCTGAATGTCTCTCCAAGTTCAACATTTATGTACCTTTTATATTTTTTATTATTTTATATTTTGGAAATATGTGCAGGTGTTGAGCTGGAATCTATACAAATAATGAAATTAACTTTGACACATTATTAAAAAGCATGCATATAAAGTAAAGTATGACATGTGCCCTAAAGTTAATAAGCTGCATGGGTGCCACCCTGCCCTTTTTTCTTGCTGGATGTAACACTGAATGTAAGAATTTAAAAGAGAATAATGAATTCAATGAAATGTCATAACATTATTCGCATACCTAATGGATTTAGGTTACTATTATGGTGAAGTAAAACAGACTCTAAACACCATAGATAATAAATTATTTTGTTCATACTAAACATGAAAATGTATCATACAAAAATGCAAGACCTTTAACAAGCTGAAAATACAATTAATAGCATTATGTGGGTTTCTCCCTACAAACTTCCACAAGGCTGTTATACTAAAACTACAAAACTACTGATTTTTTTTTGTTGCTGAAAATAAACATATTACTGTGACATTTTTAAACTACAAATTGTTATATAAAGTTAATAAACTTTATTACACTAAAAACATCACCAATAAAGTACTTAAAAGAAAAGATCTCTACTTTCAGTTCATGTGTAAATTAATTGAATAGTTATTTCATTGTTAGAAATAAAATTATTTTCAAAATTATTATGTCAAACACATGATTCATGCAAGTTCCAAATTATGTTAAACACTGTTAGAGATCTGTACTTTAAGAAACTGTTACTCAAAACAGGAAATTCAAAATATTTTGGGGGTAGGGGTTCTTACTAGACCTCTACTAGAGCTACTGATAGATTTATATTACTTTCAGTGTTTACATATAAATAAACATTACTAGTAACTTTAGAAACAATATTAATTAGAAACTATACAAAGTTCATTATGAGTAGATATTGGGTTTTATCCTAGTGATTTCAAAGTTATATCTTTATTTCTAGTAATGTGGTTGATATGAAAATAAAAACAGTTAAGCATAAACATTTCAATTTTTATAATTAAATTTAAATAGTTATAATTATATTTAGAAAAAAATTATAAAGTCTACACCTAAATTCATATTCTAGTGTTTGTAAATTATAAACTCTACACCTAACTTAATATTTCAGTGTTTGTAAATTATAAAGTCAACACCTAAATTCATATCCAGGTTAAGTGGTTAACACACAGGATCATCTACAAAAGTTATAATATTTTCAAAACGATACCCAAAACTCGAGCGCTTTCAAATAGTTGACTATTCTTCAGGAGAATAAAGGGTTATGTTTAATGAGTGTGATGAGATATATAGGCTCGGATGTCGATGTCACGTAAACCGCATGTTCAATATGAGTTGGCCTTGAGAGCTAGCCAGTCATAACCTAGAGTTATTTGTGTCAGGTTTAGTTTTGTGCCAAAGGGGTGTGTAAAGTTTGTAAGTGACTTATGTGGGATAACAGTTAAGAATTATTAAGTAACTTCTATAAAGATAAAAATAAAATAAACAATAGAAATTAAATTAAATTTAAATG
>NW_013668705.1:139460-142340 GCF_000517525.1 Limulus polyphemus
AACAACCCCAGGATTGAGATTGATACCATTTGACATGACAGTATTTAACAGTGTTACCCAATAAGCTTCTAAAACACTAACTCAACCTCAACACAAACTTCTTAGTAAAGGTCTTAATTTTTCTCCTACCCCAAAAACATATAGTTTTGAAGTCATTTCTGACGTCCAAGAATTTGCATGCAGATTATGACTTCGAGAATTTTTAATCTTTTAATTAATCTTTCACAAATCTCTATCAATGGGATTTTCTTAGCTAATATTTCGTGTGGCATCTTGCCAAAATAGTTTTAAAAATCCTCACCATTTCTATCATCCAGATGATAAGTAAAATTCTTTAAATGAGATACCACATTATTAAGGCATGTTGGCTTTAATTTATGATAGTCCACCAAATGATTTTCTAAAGAGTCTTTCATAAGACTCTAGAATTTTTCCCACTACACAAGTAAGACTAACCAGCGTACAATTTCTAGGGCAACTCTTATCACCCCTTTAAGAATAGCAGTAAGATAAGCAACTCTCCAATCCTCAGACACCTGACAACTCTCTTCTGACCCATCAAGCCTTATATTACTTTATCTATTTTTAACTTTAAGCTTAAACCTTTTTTTAGTTTTTATTAAATCACCATATATTATTATTAATAACTATAAAAGTATAATCTTATGCAATTCAGGTCAGTTCCTATGTTTCTCTAATGGTAAGACCTCATATTATGGGTAAATTGTGATCTAACAGTGAGTAATGTGTCAAACATTATTTTTCTGTCATGCTGCTGTAAATTGTGATGTATTGAACCTAACTACCATAGCCTAGACCAGTGTTTCTCAACTTTTTTTTGCTTGTGGCTCCCTTTTGCATTTAATTTATCTCTGTGACCCCACCCTTTGTAGATGCCCTTACTTAGGAAAAAAGTTACTTTATTTCCACACTGTTGATTTATAATATATTTATAAAATTATATTTACAATATTGTATTGTTTTTAAATATTTTGTTTATAACATACTGTTTACTTATACAAGTAAAAAATATTCTGTTAATCATTGACATTTTATTCAATGTGATCCTTGGGCCTGATGAACACTTGAAAATTTTTGAATGTCTGGTTGCAATGCGGTCAGTGATAAGCAAAGATCACCTCTATTCACAACATCAAAGAGGTTATGTATTTTTGATAGTAAATAAATCACTTGACTAAAACCAGATTCAACCAGATAAGATGTGGGAAAAGCAATAAAATACAACTTTGCCTTCTCCCAGAGTTGTGGAAACGTATTAGCTATTTCACTATTTATCCAGAAATAATGTTTGCCACGTTTGAATCTAGCTCAGGCTGTTATATCACTCTGCAGTTCAATGAGACATTCTTGTAATGTGATGTCAACATCAACTGCATTCACTCCAAATGGATCCACCACCCAATCTAGAATTTTTATTGTTACTCAAGTACTAGTCGCATCTGGTAACTTGACTTCTGAGCTGTGGGGAATAAGAGGAGAAGGGAACCTTTGATTAAATTTTCAATATTTTAAGTGGGCAGTGAAGTTTCAGTGGCCCACTCAGAATTTACTGTGACTTCCTAATTTTCTTTCATTCACAAGTGGCCCCTTAGAAACATGCCGTATATATGGCCCACGTTGAGAACCACTGGCCTAGACAACATCTAAGACAAAGTTCTAACCTAACTTTTGAACTAACATTAATAATATATTACTAGAACTTGGAAGCAATAATCCACTGTCAATGTCATACTCATATAGTCATACTACTAATACTAATAGTAGTATTACTACTACAACCAGTACTAGTCAGAATGATTTAGTACTAATTATAGTATTTTGGCACTTGTGTATAAAGTTAAAATCACAAATAATATTCAATGTTAAATAATCGTGTACCACTTTAACGTTGAATATTATTTATGATTTTGATTTAGTACTACTTACTAGTATTAGTATTACTAACTTATACTTATAGTCATCAATATCATTATCATTGTACAATTTGTATTAAGTAACAACGAAAACACTAGTTGCCCAAACATATTAAAACTTATATTTTCGCGCTAATCACATTCACAAAACTCAGTAGTAGTACTACTACTAATAGTATTACTTTTAGTATTAATAAGTATTATTAATCTTAGTACTGGATATTTTTATTTTTAACAAAACCTTAACAGATTATAAAGGCAAAACCGGGAAATCCTTGGTGAGTCTCCTGTACTAATTGTACCATGTATAACTTTGAAATTAGATTAAATTATAATATTAACTTAGATCCTGTTTTATTTTTTATCTTTATCCACAGTACTTCAATACAGAATATGTCTGTTGATACAATGTAGCCAGTGGAAGCTTGGCAGAAATCTGTAACGTCATTATGACGCTTAACAACTAAATCAATCAGTGAAATACTGCTTTAAAAACGAATAAAAAAACACAGTTTTTTTACATTCATCATAACAAGAGATTTGATTAATCAGGAAAATATTAGAACGCAGTTTAATTTTAATGCTTATAAAAGTTTGATAAATACTATTATTAAGTGTATATTTTCAAAATATATCTTCTTTTTTTCGTTTTGTTTGAAAAGTAAAGCTAATAATAGGCTAACTAATTGTGCTCTGTCCATCATAGGGAATCAAACCCCAGATTTAATGTTGTAAGTTCTCTTGTTACATTATAGTATGCGTAAAGGTTTCACAAAAACACATATTCAATAAAATTATCAAGCTGATTTTATTATAATTGCCTTTGTTGTGAGATAGTAAATTCTACGTTTCCTTTGTTCTAGTTTTTGTTTGCCGTTCATTGTTAATATTGTTACGTATCTGCTCGTTTGATAATTTCCCGTAAAATTTCTTTCCGAAAAACTTC
>NW_013668706.1:0-3063 GCF_000517525.1 Limulus polyphemus
CTTGGCAGTGGGTATGAGTCTTTTTTGGTTATGCTGTTAAGAGCCCTGAAGTCCACACAGTAACATTGGGTCCCATCCTTCTTCAGTACTAATACAACGGGAGCTGACCAGGGACTATTTGCTTTCTCAACTATCCCTTCCTTATTTAGACCATCCATGACCTTCTTTATCTCTTGTCGCTTTGCTGGAGCTATTCTCCTCGGAGGGATCTTTATTGGACGGTGATTGCCTGTGTTTATTCTGTGCTCTACAAGGTTTGTGTAGCCGAGGTCATGATCTTTCGAAAAGATGTCAGCATAATTTGCCAAAAGTTCTTTTACCTGAAGAGCCCGTGATGATGACAAATGGACTATGCTCTTTTTATAGAGGTCAGTCAAATGTTCTGGAAGTGTATGTCCTTTCTTCACAGTTGTATTTCTTGCTTTAACATTGACTGGCTCTACCTCCTGGCACACACCCAACAATGCCCCTTCCTTAAGTGTCTGCTCATATTTAGAGAAATTGGCCACTGTTATAGGTACTATTTGATGACCTGCCACAAGTGACCTTCCAATCTTCAAATCCGCTGGCCTGGATGGGTCTTCCACTGCTTCTACAAGCATTGGGCTTCCATGGGATGTTCTTTTATCCTACCCCAAATTATCTTCTCTGACATAGGGGTATTGTAGTTGATTTAAGTGCTGTGACATGCAGATCAATGGATGTAGCAACACTTACTGGAATCTGGCCTTTGTTGTTTCCAATCGTCATTTTATCGAAGTTAACTACACACTTCCCCGGTAGTAGATAGTCCAGTCCTAATATGCTTGGTCTTCAATGTTAGCCAAGTATACTTTCTGTCTGTTCTTCATGCCCATGAGCTCGATAGTTAACCACACTGGTCCCCACAACCTTGCAGAATGTCCTGTTACAACACAGAGCTTCTGTACAGCTTCTGGTACTCCTTCGTGATCTAACACCTTGATGCTCACAAGGGTTTGCTGAGATGCAGAATCTATGACAAAGTTGCATCTTTGGCCATCCAGCTTCCCTGTCACGTAGATACTATGTGTGCTTGCCATTTTACACTTAGCTGTTGGGACTTTCACGATGGAGGTTGGTGGGCGTCCCTCAGCACCAACCACTACTGGTTTCCTGAAGTTGACTTATTGGTGGTATTTTTCTTACACTGGCTCCTCAGATGTCCTTGCTCCCCACAGTTCCAACAGCCTTTCTGGGTAGCAGCCTTTCCTGCTGTATCATCTCCCCTGTGTTGAAGTTGCCAGCATTGAGCTCTCTTGTGCCCAGATTTGTTACAGTGCCAGCAAAGTCCCTCAAACTTCTCTGAAAGCTGACCTTTTCTGGCCTTGAATCCAGATGACTGTACCAACCTTGGTACTTCTGTGCTGGACTTAATGTAGGATTCAAATTCGAGAGCTCTGGCCATTGCATACCGAGATCTAGTAAACTCCCGATATTTCATGAAGGTTCGAGAAGGAAGTGGCGTGATACAAGCGTCACGTGACCTGCGTTGTCGTAACAAATGGAATAATATAGTGGGCTTCACATTTTTTTAGTATATTAAGCAGCTTGGCTACTGCATAATTCAAAATAATAAATTAGCTGCATCAGTGCTACATATTCTTCGAATCTCATATAAGCTTAGGTTCAGTGGTTAGTGAAAAACAAATCAAAACACCATATTATTGTAAGCTATGTTTTCCATATATTTATTTAGTTCTTTGCTAGAGAAAGCTACTAACACGATGATGACGCTAAATTTAAAAGAAGTAGTCCTAGATCACTTAGTCCTAGAATGTTTGTGAATGTTAAGGATCGAGAGCCGTTTCAAGGAACCATTATGAATATGAAAATCAGTGAAGCATTGAGCTTAGTTGCATGCATCATTAGCAAGTAAATTTCTGTTGGAAGTGTAAAAGTGAAACTAGCCCGTAACAAATGTTAAGGAAGAAAAATATACTAATTTGATATCGTGAATTAGATGGCCTTATTTTCACAAAATAATTTAAAAGAACCTGCCCAATTAAAGAACATGTTGTAACAACAAATATTTTATCACTATAAATATTGCTGTTAAGAAAAAGACTATAATTCTGTTTTGCTAGTTATTGAAGTTTCACAAATCTACTGTGTGAAGGCTTAAAATCTTCCCTGTCTATGACATTTTTCAAATCATTTGACGAATCAGAATAAAGGATTTCGAACGCAATATTTAACAAAATAAAATCATTGGTAAACTAAAAACGAAACTACTAAAATCACTAGCCGTAATGTAATAACCTGAAATACATCCTTATATATACACATATATGCTGAATAATTTACAAAATTAACACGTATGAGAAATAGCTGACTCAGTAAAATATATATTGTCGTGTCTTAAGCTATGTTTTCAATGTCGTAAGTTTTATTTGCTAGAAATAGCTGCGAGTCGTAACAAAGATTGTAAGATCAAAAAGTGTGCCTAAAAAGTTATTATTTTCTAGTAAATTCAAGGGCAGATAATAAATAACGCCCATGAAGTATCAAGAAGACAGTAGTTGTTTTTAACCGGCAGAGCGAATGAGTCAGAGCGCGTTTGTTTTTAGTGAAGTATTTGAATCTGTATTTGATATCTTGCATATTGAGTTGCTTTAAACAAGTAATTATATTTATTTTACTTTAGTGTAGTGCAGTTAGTATCATTCGTAAAGGTGGTATACAAGTTATCAGTGTTCAAGCTTGTAAACATTAAGGAAGAAATAAACTAATATGCCGCCACATAAAGAATACATGTCATATAAAAACCCAAAAAATATTAGCATTTTATACATATGTTTATGGAGCTTCAAAAATATGTCCAAGACAGAAGTATTTAAATAACGAATTGTTATTAATTAAGAATATAGCTATTGAGAGAGGATTTGAAACAAATATAGCAGAAAAAGCATTTAAGAAATTTAACAAAAATGCAAATTCAGTTAAAAATACCACATTAAAATCTGTTTATGAAAAAAAGAAACTCTAAGTTTACCTTACGTTCCGGGTTTAACAGATCATTTATTGTTTGTTTGTTTTGAATTT
>NW_013668706.1:3427-6785 GCF_000517525.1 Limulus polyphemus
GAGAGCCCTAACCACCTGGCCATGCCGGGCCCAAGTCATTTGTATAAAGTATTTAAAAAGCATCAGAATTTTTACCCTATCTTCAAACCAATAAATAAGATAAAATATATTATAGGGAATACTAAAGACAGAATAGAATCAACAGATAAAACAGGTATTTACAAGATAGAATGTGAATGTGGTATTGTTTATATTGCTCAAACTAAAAGAAATTTAAAATATAGACTGCAAGAACACAAAAGTTGTATAAGAAATAATAAAATATAAATTTCAGCTAGAGCCGAACGTGTAAAAACTACCCAACATACAATATTGTGGGAAAAAACTTTAGTTTTAGCTCAGCCTTGAAGTTTTATATCATTGAATATTAGAGAAACATTAGAAATAATGAAATATTAAAAACAAAAACAAGTATTAAATAGAGACGAAGGACCAGCAAGTCAATACGTTGATATATAGTGAGATATATTATTATTTTTTGTTACACCAAGGAAATATGCAAATAACAATGAAGTAATGCGACAAGGGGGAAGTATAAAATAGTCTAATAATGCTTGGAGACAGCTTGAATGAGTAATGAAGAAATGTTTCGACGTGATCTACGTCATCTTCAGGAGTAACTTACAAGACTATTTTAAATTCGATGACGAGGAACCCATTTTGAAACTAATAACGCTTGGAGACGGCTTGAATGGGTAATGAAAAAAAAAAACACTTTAATATAAGTTTACCATAACAGCAAATGTTTGTTTTGTTTGTTTTTTCAATTATGTGATGAAGGTAATGGGAGATGAATGTACTGAGCATGGTCCACATGCCAGCTTGGAGAATCTCATCCAACAGACGAAAATGACAGGAAGCAAGGAAATATGCGAGATGTCAAATTTGATGGGAGGACACATGGAATAAAGTATGGGAGGAAGAAGGTTTATTTGAAATTAATCACAAAGGTACACAAGGGCTATTTGTGCTCTGCCCACCACGGGTATCGAAACCCGGTTTCTAGCGTTGTAAGTCCGCAGACATACCGCTGATCTACTGGGGGCAAACAGCAAATGTACCTGATGATAACAAAACCTTGTCGAAACGTTGTACATTTGCTGTTATGTTAAATTTACGTACGTGTAGAGTTTTTTGTTTTGTCTTGAAGTTAAGCACAAAGCTACACAATGGGCTATCTGTGCTCTTCCCACCACAGGTATCGAAACCCGATTTCTAGCGTTGTAAGTCCGCAGATATACCGCTGTGCCACTGGGGGGCAGGTGTAGAGTGTTATTTCTATTTTAAAGTGGAAGCCATACGGCTTCAATAAAGTTTTTATTGTGTAAATACAAACGTTGTTTTTAATTATTTATTATAATTAAAAAACTATGTTATCGTTTACGTGGACTGGACATTGAATTATTTCACCTTATAAATCAAAAGAACCCGCCAATAAAAGAATAATGTTAAAACACCAGTGTCGGAAGTGGGTATATTTTGATTAAAATGAAACAGAACTTTTACTAAACTTCAACTTTATTTCAAGATGACAACAAAGTGAGATAGAAAATCTATTAGACATGATAAAACAATGGAAACAAGGACAAGCAGAAAGAGACAGAGCATTAGAATAATACCACATAAAAATTATAGCAAATTAAAAGAAGAACGAGACAGAAAATTATAGGAAAACCAGGATGAATTGGGCAGATAATTAGAACAATGGTGAGAACTTAAGGAATGACTTAAAGAAAAAGACATACTATTTAAAAATAATTAAAATAAAAAGTAAATCTAACTGAAGACGAGATCAAGGAAACTACTGAAATGTAGAAAGAAAACATAAAATAAGATCGACAAAGCATCAAAAAGCTGTAATTACAAAAGTAAAGTACAGCACAGCTATAATGATCAAATTAACAAAGGTGAAGTGAAGAATGGTATCAATGATGTAGAAAATAACAAAAACATCTGGAAAATTAATTATTAAATACAGATATTAAGCCAGCCACACATATTTTTGCATCAGCTCAAGAGTTCCAACCAAAACATCATTTACCACCAAATATGGAAAAGAAAGAACTTATCTGGTCTACATCTATTACCACTACTGCTGTGTCACCTTTTAGTGAAGGACCTTTCTGGACTACTTCAGCCATAATATTACCAAATACAGTTCCAGAATTTAGCTGGCCAGTTCAAAATTGGCCAACACAGAAATCAATGGACTATGATGGGAGTCACACCAGACTCAGTTTGCAATTTTCAGAATGAATGGGTGGAACAGTGAACAAGACACCCATCTTGTTTGTAATTTAAAAAGACCAGTTTGGGCAACATTAACTGATCCTCCAGCCAAGACCTGTAACAACTATCAAGCACTAGTGGCCACCTTATCAAACAGATTTAGGGTGACACACCAGCAGGAGATATCCAAAGTTCTGGAACAGAGTACAGAGGAGAGAAGAGACCTCATGCAGAACTTGAACATTTGGAAAGGTTTGCTGAATTACCTTACCTGGACCCTCATCATGAGATAATAGATTCCTTTGCATATGATCAATTTATAGATGCCATAACCAACAAAGGTATTAGAATCATACTGAAATAAAATAGGTGTATATCTTTAAAAGAAGCTCTGCAGTTGACAGAACTAGAATTCATTAAGGTCACAGATAAAATACTAAAGACACCATCATGAAGTTATAGAAATATCAACTCCCTCTAACAAAGAGCTGAAATAATTAATCAGGAAGCTAGTTACACAGAATAGATGAAATAAATCAGAAGGCAACAGGTGTTTCAAGTATAACCTGAAAGGACATATTATGAGGCACTGTAGAAGAAAGCCTATACTCAATAGAACTTCCAGAACATACTAACAACAGAGAACTGTTATAATTGTGGGAAATATGGTCATTATGGCGTAGACTGTAAGGGACCAACAGCTGTTATTAAGCCAACTAGAAAATACCTTGATGATGTGACTCAAAACCCAATCATATCAAAGGCACAACAAAGAGCTAACCCGGCATCAAAAAGACAGGGCGAAGTTCAGCTAGAAATACTCCATTTACCATAAATATATTCATTACATTATAACGCCCCCACGGCTGAAAGGGCGAGCATGTTTGGTGGGATGGAAATTCGAACCCGTGACCCTCAGATTGCGAGTCGAGTGCCCTAACTACCTGGCCATGCCGGGCATGGGAAACTGTAAGGAGCAACACACACACATTAAATACTTTAAACCTGGATGGACATGCCAATCACAATATGGGAAACTGTAAGGAGCAACACACACATTAAATACTTTAAACCTGGATGGACATGCCAATCACAATATGGGAAACTGTAAGGAGCAACACACACATTA
>NW_013668706.1:7649-20779 GCF_000517525.1 Limulus polyphemus
TATAGCAACCACTCCGTGAACAAAGGCTATATCAACCATTCCGTGAACAAAGCTGAAAAGTATTTGGGGGTGCTTAACTTTTTTCCAGGTGTATACTTCAAACCTGGATGGACATGCCAGTCACAATATGGGAAACTGTAAGGAGCAACACATACATTAAATACTTTAAACCTGGATGGACATGGGGGTCACAACATGGGAAACTGTAAGGACCAACACATACATTAAATACTTTAAACCTGAATGGACATGCAGGTCCCAATATGGAAACTGTAAGGACCTACACACACATTAAATACTTTAAACCTGGATGGACATGCCAGTCACAATATGGGAAACTGTAAGGACCAACACACACATTAAATACTTTAAACCTGGATGGACATGCCAGTCACAACATGGGAAACTGTAAGGACCAACACATACATTAAATACTTTAAACCTGAATGGACATGCAGGTCCCAATATGGGAAACTGTAAGGAGCAACACACACACATTAAATACTTTAAACCTGAATGGACATGCAGGTCCCAATATGGGAAACTGTAAGGACCAACACACACATTAAATACTTTAAACCTGGATGGACATGCAGGTCCCAATATGGGAAACTGTAAGGAGCAACACACACACATTAAATACTTTAAACGTGAATGGACATGCAGGTCCCAACATGGGAAACTGTAAGGACCAACACACACACATTAAATACTTCAAACCTGGATGGACATGGGGGTCACAACATTGGAAACTGTAAGGAGCAACACACACACATTAAATACTTCAAACCTGGATGGACATGGGGGTCACAGCATGGGAAACTGTAAGGAGCAACACACACACATTAAATACTTCAAACCTGGATGGACATGGGGGTCCTAACATGAGAAACTGTAAGGAGCAACACACACATTAAATACTTTAAACCTGGATGGACATGCAGGTCCCAATATGGGAAGCTGTAAGGAGCAACACACACATTAAATACTTTAAACCTGGATGGACATGGGGTCACAACATGGGAAACTGTAAGGAGCAACACACACATTAAATACTTTAAACCTGGATGGACATGGAGGTCCCAATATGGAAACTGTAAGGAGTGACACACACATTAAGTACTTTAAACCTGGATGGACATACAGACAACAACATGAGAAACTGTAAGGAGCAACATATATATCAAGATATATGGTTATGTGAAGGAAATGTTTAAAGACAGATACTTCAACAATGTTAAGAAGCTAGGACCTTGGGAAATGTGTGAGCTATTTACGCGTAAATATCTCAAAGCTTAAATATTCCAACTAAAAATGAGATTTCAAGTGCAATTAGCTCATCGCTAGCAGCTAAGATAAGGCAGTGGATTTTACATTATTGGGTGATTGAGGCAGAAGGTGAAAATGGCCTACTATTCTTTTGCATTATATCACAAGATTATTTGTTGAAAATCCCGTTATGAATCCCATAGATGCATTAGATATATTGTAGCAACAGTGTGATTTTGAGACTAAATAATTTCTGACTGACCAGGTAAAAAAGGTGTATTTGAAAAACATGATATACAATGGCTTGAACCTATAAATACATGAGCATTATGGAATTACAATCTTTGACATTTTTAGGAAAATTATTTCCATACACCTATTTATACTTTGATATCACTGCATAATCTATTGTTTTTGACACTTTAATTTCAAAAAGGTATGCATTTCTAGCCAAAGAGGTACTTGTCAATGCACTGTAACTTTCCAACCACAAACGGGCTTGATAAATGAATAATGACTCACCTAAATGCTTAAATGGAACTTTAAAAAAAATATTTGTCCAAAATTGGTACCACTTTCTTATGAAATGGGTGTTAAAAGTTAACATTTTCCCACAATTAAAATGTATTTCAGATAGATTTTTACCTCCTGTCATATAATAACTTTTCTCAATTATTACTGCCCTTTATGTGTTTCGCTTGCCACTAGCCTTGATACTCCCACTTTCACTCATTTTTGTATGGTATAGCTGCACTGTAGCATGCGACAATGCTCCACTAATAGGAGTGCAACACACCCTCTTAGTGCAGCTGACTCCCTCTATGCTGTAGAATCCAATCATTACTTTGAGAGTAGGCACCAAAAAAGCACTGGAAGTGGGGAGGAATGGTGGGAAATGTGAGTCAAGGTGACTATATATTGGAAATACATTTTGTGTTGAAAAATGTTAGATTTCAATACGATACTTTACCTCCCCTAATGTAATAGGAAGAGTCTCACATTGAGCTGGTGGAGGTATCAGTGCAAAAATATTGAGAAGAGCACCCTTCAGAATGCATCTGAAGAGAACCCAAGAAATGTGACCCCTCTATGAAGAAGAAACACCCACAAGGGAGACAGCACCATATCTGAATCAGGTATATTCATCACCCGAGAAGAATGAATGTGTTGCCCAATGGGTAGAAAGAGGCACATCCGAGAATCACGTGGAAAGACTAGTGGTGTAGAGTGGCTAGGGTGCATCGGAACATAACTGGTGGATCAAGTCCAGTCCAAAACCAGTGAGACTGGGAATAGAACATCTGAGCCATGGTAGGAGGAAGGTCCCTATGTCTTCATCTCAGGCCCAAGAACCCAAGCTGGCACATTCATGTAGAGGAATGTAACATTGGAGAAAGTACATGTGATCATGAAACACTATTTTGAAAAGCAGGCTGAACCTGAAGTATCTAGCCAGAAATGGAGGGATGGGCAGCAATCCCTTCTCTCATTTATTCATGCAAGTCCATGAGTGTATGGGCATAGTTATGACACAATACATCATGAGGAAGAACCTACAAGTAGACATGCAGAACACCCCCTTCTCAACAGTAATTGTTATAAACCTTAAAGGCTGTACAGTGCAGATTTAAGTATTAGTATATTTGGACAGGCACCACTCATCACAGAGCAGGATCTAACAAGAAGCAACAAGAGGCCACTGCAAAAGAAAGAAGATAAGAGAAGGCAACTTACCCATTCATAGGTGAACCGAGGATTGCAATATGGTAACTAAAGGCAAACAAAATCCAGTGGAGGAGGAGTCGGCCAGACAATGAAGATAATATGAAATGAAAGTGTTAGGAATTGTCCAGATGTTGGCCTAGATGATCTCCTCTAATGGATGATGAAAACGAGTAGCTAGGGACATAGTAAGATGGCGTATCTCATGAAAGGAAACAGGAAAAGGCGACAGTCATCAGAAGAAAAGGAAGAAAAATAAGTTGGCAAATTAAACCAGTAATGGGAATTTGGAAAGATCTCTGGATAATGAAGTATTCCAGTGGATAAAAATACTGGAAAGGGAACCGAGGAGTGAAGCTGAGCATGCCACATAACACTGTAAAGCCCAGAACGGACAAAGGATGTGATCCAGATCTGAACGGAAGTACAAATGAGAAGCAAAAGGTTGGGAAATCAGAGCTAATGCAAAATTATCCTCTCAAGTAGCAGAAGTCTTGGGAAGGAAGGAACAATTAAGATAAAGGATGACATAAGTGCTATGGTAGAGGATACAAGTCACTGAGGGCAGACACATCTGATGCCCACAGGCTAAGAGGAGGAAGAATAAGTCTTCAAAAAAATGTAGTAAAGAGGACAGGAATACAAAGGCTCAAATAGAGAGTGAGAAAGAGCATGTAGGACAACAATAAAATTCCAATCTGGCAATGGAGTAGGTTGGGTAGGATGAAAGACATGAAATAAAATGGATAGAACCAGAGAGGAAAAAAACACTGCAGAAATAGGAAAAATGAAAAATAGCAGACAACACCACTTGAGTTATGGCAATGGTGAAAAATACACCTTTTATGCTGATAAACAGACAAGGAAGAAGGGTGAACAGAATGGGAAATGAAAAATGCTGGTCTTTCTTGCAAGGGAATGGACAATAAAAAATGTAGCGATTCAAGGACAGCCCAAACAGAATGGTTTTGAATTGATAAACATGCATCCAATACATCGACCTTCATCATCCAAAGATGTGTAATGAAAGCCCATTGAAGAGACAGGAAAAGCCCTATGGTAGATGGAGGAATGTCTATGTAGCAGTTCAGACATGGCAAGTTTAAGACTGAAAACAGGTCACCGGTCTTCTTGGGGATAACAAACAATCAGGAAAAGAACCCCTGAAGAGATTGAAGAATGGGTTCTATAGTGCTCTTGAGAAGAAGATCCTGAACTGTCTCGGAAAAATGCTGGCATTAGATGATATCCCATGGAGGTATGATTGGAGTAGGAAAAGGTGATAAGAGAGGAGGGGTGATAAAATAAGGAGAGAGTCCTTCTGACAAGACTTAAAGAACCCAAGGATCTATAGTAAAGAAAAACAAAATAAAACAGCTCTGCTCCAACTGGGCCCGTACTTGCCTGGTAGTCACCAAAACCATTAGTTAATGCCATGCGGATTGGCAGTGCTTAATATGAAGACTCTTTGCCAAAACCCAAGATGAAGGAATAGGCATGGAAGTGGAAGAGAGGGATGGGAAACAGGGAAAGGTTGAAACAAACGAGTGGAAAAGGACGACAGGGAATGATACAAGTAAGCAGACTTCACATGAGCCTCCAAGGAATCAGATAGACCCCCAAAAATGGACTGATGCAAAAACATGGAGCCATATGCAAGTCCCCTAAAGAGGTGGGAGTAGATGCACATGGGCTAATAGTGCATTTCTATACAAAAGATCCCAACAACAAAGGAGCCAAGTGCAAAGGGAAAGAGCCAAAGAAACCAATATCACTGTGGTGAAAAGGAGGGAACAGGCATCCACCAAAAACCCCTCAGGGGAAGATAGATAGCCTCAGATAAGAGGTCAATAGAGGAGGTAATGAAGGAGAGTGGTAAGGGTTAAACAAAGGCATGAGAACTGAGCTTGGGAAAAGTGATTTGAGGTATCAGGGTTCAAACCACGAACAGGGATTAAAGAATCTAACCAGTGAGAGTTTAGGAAGGCATTCTCAGATCAATGATAAGCCAATGAGTGAGCCTCAGAAGTACATCGGGGATGAGGCATACTAATCCCTGAATGTAACTGATTGGTAAAACAGTCGGCATGGACCCCAATGTCAGGAGAGGGAGGAAAACAAACTAACCTGAAGAAAGTGAGTCATGTAAAAGGACAGGGGGGTCATACAACATAAGAGACAAAAACATAACATACCTGACTCACTACCTCCAGAAAAGTAGATTAAGGTCGAGGTGCATTTACTGGTGTTCATCGAGACTATACAGCAAAGGAAAGGGGAAGAAAATGACTGACCAAATCTTCGTCATCCCACCCAGCCTCCCCCAGGTAGGGGAGAATTGGTTGAGATTCAGGAGAACCCTCCGACTGCATGAAACTTCCCAACTCTTGGCAGATGAGGGTCAAAACCTCCTCAGCTGATAACATCAAGCCAGAAGCACAGTAACTGGTGGTTGATCAGTGGTATGGATAGCATTTGAAGTTGTAGTAACATTAAACTGCAAATTCATCACAATATTACAAGTGCATAACACAATACAAGTGAACCTCCTTGTTTGCAAAACAATGGCTTGGTAAAATAACTCATTCAATATGGGGTTGGTCAATGTGATAACCTCATAACCATTTTGTGGTTGTTATAGTTTTCATGCTATAACTGTTAAAATAGTAAGCAAATGTTAACGAAATTTGGTAGATTATCAGTAAACATTAAAATTCTTTCAAACACAAAATATCTAATTTTTTCATTAAGTAGTACGGTTTGTAAAGCAATGTTTCTCTCATGCCTTTTTTCTCTTTTCACATCTTGCCTATCTATCATGCAAAGTAATTTTCATTTTATAATTAAAAATACTTTTATGCACAAGAAAATTTTGAAATTTCATATGCAAAATCTTTATAATGTCCAGGTAGTTATTAAATGTTTCTTAACAAAAACTTTATATATTATCTGTTATTTTCAGTAATTAATCTATGTATGGGTTCGGTAGATTTGAATGATCTTACAACCACCATAAAAAATTGGGAAATAAACATAAATTATGCCTCTTTCATTCTAGAATGAACACAAAAACATATATGTTTAGATGAAATAGCTTAAATATCACAACAGTATACCTTTATATATATTTATCATTTTTATTATATTGACCTTTCCCCATGCTTGGCTAACAATACAAAAGTTACAATGATGCGCTGCATGTACACTCGTGTTACTGTATCAAATAACATAAAGGTGACCTTTGGTCTGTACAAAGTAACTTGTCTTGGCTGTGTTTTAGTCGACTAGTAATTGTAAAATACAGTCACATTTCAGTTATTATACATTATATATGTATATAGATTACTGCTATTTTGAAATAAGTTCTTAAAAATATTTTTCCTAAAACATATAATAGTAAATAAAGTAGTAAAGCAAACAATTATCTGTACCAATTATGACCTTTGTACTCAGTTGCTGCTTTACAAATTTTGCACATGGAGGATATGAAACAAAATATTTTTTTAGGTCTGATATATACATTTGAATAACTAAAAAATCATAAATTAATAAATCAATACCATGTAATTCAACTACAATTTATCAAGCTTAGTAAATAAGATGTACTTTACTCTTAAAAAAATATATGAAATTTTGAGCAGACTAAAGACACAACCTACCTCATTGAAATCTTGTTTCAAAAAAAAATAATTGGCACTAGTCATGTTAGAAAGGCTGAGCTTCCAATTGGTTATTCATGTCATATATAGAAGTGAATATAAAGGGAGCCTTTCCAAAAATGGAAAGAGGTGGACAGGGTGCCACTGTGTTTGATATATTACATGAGCAATATCTTGGGAAATAGAATAGATAAGACCTTGTTATTTTATATTCTAGCTTGTCAATATCTGTAATTTGAGTTTCTAATTTGTACAAAACTATAGACTTAGTATTTTGATTTCACAAACATCTAATTTGAACCAGTGCTGCATTCAACATACCACATGACACACAAAACTCGATGTTTATCTGTGCTTTTTTTATTTACTTTTACATTAAGAAATTGATGTATAGTTCTAAAATTTGAATTATAATCTACAATTTGATACCAAACTTATTGAAATAAATTCATGAAATAGTAGTTCAATGAAATTTTGAATGCGAGTCAACAAACGAGATGACATGGCCTTTCACATATGACCTATCATGAAAGGGATAAGAAAAAAAAATGTGCGGAAAAAACTCAATTAGTAATGAATTGCAGAGAATTGTAGTCCCAATAAGGGACAAAAAAATCCACAAAAACAAGACTCAAAAAATGGTGAGCGATACAACCAAATATACGAGTGCCAAATTGAGAAGTGAAGATTGGGTTTTATAGCACAGAGTGAGTAAGCTGCAGTACGAGGGTGTGTCACACTCCTATGGGTGGAGAGGTGTCGCATGCTTATTTGTATGTTACAGTGCAGCTGTAGCAGGTCAAAACACGTGGAGGTAAGTGTGAGTATCAAGACTACTGGTGAGCAAAATTGGGCACATAGAGGGCAGTAATAATCAGGAAAAGCTATTATGTGAGTAGTGGTAAGGTATCATATTGGAAGAATGAATTACCAAATGAAGTCTTCAGTAATTTAAGTGTTTTACATCGGAACAACAGTTTGAAGGAATAACTCACATAAAAAATCATGTGCAGTATGTTAAATAATTTGGCACCTGGAGCAAAACTTTGATTAATGAAGTAACTGAATAATTATTTGGTAAGTTAAATATTTTACATTGGAATAACAATCTGAAAGAATAACTCAGATTAAATACTGTGCATTTGAAAGCTACATATTTAACAGAGAGAAATATTTATTTATGAAGTATTTTAAATAATTTTAAATCACAGGTCTGAAAGAATATCTGTTTTAAGAAACTGTTCGATATATTTTTTAAATAATATTTTTTGTAAAATTATTAAAAGTTATATGAATTATAATATATTTGAATTCATGGTAAATTACAATGAACTGTTTTTGGGTTCATGAAAAGAATAATGTTAGTTACTTTAAAAACTTATACATAGGCTATAAAACATAACATTTTTATTCATGGAATAGTTGAACATATATATTTTGTAGAATGCACTGTTTAATCACCTCAGTTAAAATGTAATGATAGCTATATTCATAACAAAGGAGCAGCAAAATGTCAAAAAGTTATTACATGAAGAAATGTGTTCCTGTAGCACAAAACTCAGGCAAGTTACAAAGAAATGATGAAGACAACAAATTAAAACAAATACATAATGAAATCATGATGTCAGGAGTGTTTATGATACAAAATTGCTGTACATTATCAGTTGTTAAAAATTCACCTGCTAAGCAAGAAAGCTTCATAAAAAACAACTCAGGATTGTGTCTGTAATCTCAAAGCATCACCTACAAATGTTGTTAAGTTAAGATATTTGAATACAACAGACTTTGTGATTGCAAGAATGGGGATCACATTGGTACATCTCAAAATGGTTCTGTTCAATAATCTACTCAAGGTTTTGTAGAGGCTTAAAAGTTATGCTGTAACTGAAAACTTGACAAAATATTAGGATTTTGAATTCAGCTTCATTTCCTAGCCTGCGAATAAAGAAACACAGGGTAAAAATGTTTTTGAATTGAAAATTATAAAACATTTTATGCTCTAACACAGAAATTTATTAAATAAACCATTTTACAATTTTTACTTAAAAAAAACAAAAAAACACATACACCACTGTTCCTGATAATAAACAAAATAAACAGAAAAAACACATGCACCATTGTTCCTAATAATAAACAATATAAACAGAAAAACACATGCACCATTGTTGCTACTTCAGAATAAACAGACAAACATAGGTACCATTGTTTCTACTTCAAAATAAACAGAGAAAAATACATGCACCACTGTTGCTACTTCAGAATAAACAGAAAAACACAAACACCATTTTGCTACTTCAAAATAAACAGAAAAACACGAGTACCATTGTGGATACTTTAGAATAAACAGATAAACACATGAATCATTGTTGCTACTTTAAAATAAACAGAAAAACACAAGTACCATTGTTACTACTTCGAAACAAACAGAAACAAATATGAACCATTGTTGCTACTTCAAAGTAAACAGGAAAACACATGCAACACTGTTTCTACTTCAGAATAAGCAGAAAAACATGAGTACCATTGTTGCTACTTCAAAATAAACAGAAAAAAGTACCATTGTGGTTATTTCAGAATAAACAGATAAAAAGCATATGCAATATTGTTGTCATTTTAGAATACAGAGAAAAACATCAGTTCCATTGCGGTTACTTCGAAATTAACAGAAAAATACAAGTAACATTGTGGATACTTTAGAATAATCAGATAAAAAACCCATGCACCATTTTTGCTACTTCAGAATAAACAGAAAAACACAAGTACCAATGTGGATACTTTAGAATAAACAGATAAAAAAACCCATGCACCATTGTTGCTACTTCAGAATAAACAGAAAAACACATGCACCATTGTTGCTACTTCGAAATAAACAGAAAAACACAAGTACCATTGTGGATACTTTAGAATAAACAGATAAAAAACACATGCACCATTGTTGCTACTTCAGAATAAACAGAAAAACACAAGTACCATTGTTACTACTTCGAAACATACAGAAAAAATATGAACCCTTGTTGCTACTTCAAAATAAACAGGAAAACAAATGCAACACTGTTTCTACTTCAGAATAAACAGAAAAACACGAGTACCATTGTTGCTACTTCAAAATAAACAGAAAAAGTACCATTGTGGTTATTTCAGAATACACAGATAAAAAACACATGTAACATTATTGGTAGTTCTAATAAATAAAAAACACATGCAACATTGTTGCTACTTCAGAATGAACAGAAGTTAACATTTTCCTAAATTTAAAATGTATTTCCAATAATACTTACCTCTGCTGACACATTAGCTACTCCTCGACATAGGCTTTGCCTATCTAAGCATTGTTCTCACATGCTCCAGTTTTTTATACCCCAATTAAGGGCCCTTGGCAATATCTAATTTGCAAATCCCTCCACCTATGTCAATGTACCCTCTATACTGACACTGTATATAATACCTCACTCAGACAATGTAATCACTTTTTCTAGACTTGCATCATCCCAGTCACTAACACCAGCTCTTAGTGAGCAGGAAGGGAGGGAGAGTGTCAGCAGAGGTAAGTATTATTGAAAATACATTTTCAATTTAAGAAAATGTTAACTTCCAAAACATACGTACCCTCTGCTGCCACTTTGGCTATAATCCCACATTGACAAGGTGGAGGGGCCAGTGAGGGCATTGTCCAGAAAGAAAGTGTCTGTATAGAACAGGGGTGTACCAAGATAAGAGTGGTACCCAAGTGGGGAAACTGAACAACATCCAGAACATGTATGCTCTTCAACCAATACATAATATTGGTATCAAGGGTGGAATAGCACATGAGTAATTATTGTAGGCCAGCCCCAACCAGATAGCTGAGGTTCCACAAATCAGGGTTGAAATTAAGGGATCATGGTCCCTAAATCCCATGTCGGTGTCTAGTGCAATTGGATCACAATGTGATATATAGATATATTTTTGATTGGATCCCAACCTGTAGCCATAGAGTGATGTTTTCCAAACCACCAGAATTATGAAATGGACAAACTTTCTCTTCCACCTGAAAAAATCCAAAAGGTACCACCCCAAACTAGGAATGATGGGATCATACATGCCTTACTCAACCAAATAAACAGAACTCATCCAGTCTGGAATTATGAATATTCATCCTCACTCTTCAACCGAGTGGGTAAGAAGCATTCCACTTGCCCCATGGAATTATGGAGAGGACGGGGAACACTGTGCTCGACCAAGAACCTAGGATGAGACCACTTTGCATTTGGACTTATGAGGAGATAGTGAACCTCCATCCATGAACAATATACAACCTGACATAGGAAGGGCCAAGCACACTACAACTGGATAGTGTAGGTTCAAATTTGAACCAGTATTATTAGTAGGTTCCCACAAAATCTGGGAAATACATCCAGGCACCAGGATAGGAGGGTCCCCAGCTTCGCACTCTTCTCCAAGAGTGGAGGAACACACTTGAACAGTCTGGAAGAAAAGCCTTTGTCCACCACTCCAGCAACTGAAAACTCGGTGTAGTAAGAACTCCCTAGCTTCACTAGTAGAAACTGGGGGTAATGCACATTGGGGAGCCCTGAGGAACAGTGCTCTGGTAACAGTGCAACAGGTGAACCAAGTACCCTAAATTTTTAAAAGCAAACCAACCAAGATTTATTCAATCCGATGATCAGCAGGGACAGGCAGAATCCCCTTCAGCTTTATTCACGATAGTCCATGAGTATCAGTCCGTGATAATATGGTAACACGATCTGGTAATGCGCCTAGATGGTCTTAAGGAACACCTCATTTCTACAGAGCCTGTTGCAACCAGAATTAAGTATAGTCAAATGGGTTGCTAGTGTGGAAATGGACTGATAAAAGCACAGCTGTCTGGGTAACACTCACCATAGAGTGGGATCCGGTGATAGAAAGATGTAAGAGACCCTAAAAAAAGAAAGACAAGATTAGATTACTCCCTTCTCCTCCATGTAATCTAGCAGATATTGTTAAAAAGCCATGGGGGTAGTGGAAAAACCCCAGAAAAAATGTTCCAGATCATATAAAGAATGTGAGAGAAAAGCATTAGGAGAAGTCCACATATGGGACCATAAAATGTCCCCCAGTGAATCAAAGAAATGGACAGTGAAAGACATAAAATGTGCTGAAGCTGATGAGATGTAACTCTCAGAAGATTACTCGCCTATAAAATCCAGAATATGCAACCTGGAAATTTGCAAAACCACCTCCAAGGAAGTGACGATAAATCTTTGGAAACCAAAGTACCCCAAAGAATATATAGACAAGAACTACCACCATGAAAGGAGTTACAGTGACCCACATAACACCTCTGGGCTTGACAGAGCAAAACAAATGAGCAGCATATGATCAACTGTGGCGATGAGAAATAGTTGGCAAAAGAATTGTGGAGATGGATGTATCCCCTTCCCTGGTGGCCAGAGACTTAGAAAGAAAGGGCATAGAAGGACTTAAAGGGAGAGATAAAGAGTTCTACAAACATTTCAACAACTCCAACCAATGACATCAGCATGTCAGCAACAACAAAATATCCTATAAGGGAGAGGTGATACATGCTACATGAGGTTAAAGGCTTGATTGGTTGTCAAGACAAGGCATGTAGTACCGCCTTAATATTTTGAATAAGTAATGGAAAAAGGCCATTTGGGAAGAAGGTTGGATAGCACTGGGAAGTCCAAAACCTTCTTATGTTTAGGATAACTAAAAGGAGATGAAAAAGTTGTCTGTCCTAAACGACAGGAGACGAAGTTAAACCTTAGTAAAAAACAGGGCAAAACAAGATATGGTGAACATGTTTGGTAAAGTGGGTACAAACTCCTTGTGAGGTACACCCCAGGCAACTGTAGATGTTAAACCCCAATGAACTGGAAAAAGTCTTAGTGTAGAATGTGGGGTTGAGGATGCCTCAATAAATATAACCAAAGAGGAAGATGCAGGTGGACTCATCATGGCTAGGCTGGGCCAATCTAGGCTAGCAACATCTCGCAAGTAGAGGATTAAAATATAGTCAGAAAATGATGTGAGGAAAAGTCATAGATAAGCAATCTCATCCAAGCAGGACTGAATGCACCTACCATCCAAGTCTGAGTATGAGGTAGTGGAGACTCCAAAGCTTGTAGTTGAGTATCAATTTGCGGCAAAAGCTATCATTGAAAGCCCAAACTAAGAAGAAATCTGCCAGAAAACCGCACAATGGAGAATCCATTTGGTCAGGAGAAAGTGAGGACAGAGACTGACAATCTGCTATGAAATCCATCACCCCAGGAAAATTGCAAGCCAGGAGGCTAATATGATTGGAATAGGCCCCATAGAGAAAGAACCAAGTTCAAGAGACCACTGGAATTGATGGAATATCCTCATGAGGATATATGAATGGAGGACAAATCTTCATTCTGCATCAATAATTTCAAACTTCTTACTGTCCAACAAGCAATAAGTTTGAAATTATTGATGCAGAATGAAGATTTG
>NW_013668706.1:21595-39132 GCF_000517525.1 Limulus polyphemus
CTGCATCAATAATTTCAAACTTATTGCTTGTTGGACAGTAAGAAGTTTGAAATTATTGATGCAGAATGAAGATTTGTCCTCCATTCATATACCCTGGAATTCCTGATCTTGAAGATGCAAACCTCAGTCCTGAAGTGAAGTATGTGTGAAGAGATAAAGTATGGCAGTATACATTGATATACCCACCACACACACACACATATATATATATATATATACACACAGGCTAATGATAGCGATAATTTAAACCAACCATCACTCAAAAACTAAGATGTTGCCCCTGATGAAAGGGACTGGAAAATCCAGTGTATTGAAGTTCCAAGTCCATTAGTTGCAATGGGAACACTGAAGGGATATCATGTGTTCTCATCCCAAAAAATCAAGAGATTTGAGGGAAGCCCACAATCCCAGAAGTAAAACTATTCCTGTAAGTAAGAGCCTGACTTCCCGTTCCATAGCCTAGATCTGGATACCAGGTGGCTGAGCCAGGTGTAAAACATGGTGAAAACTTGTACAACCTAGCAGAAGATATATGGTGCTGATGCTAAACCAAAGGCTAGATCCCTGTATACAAAATGAAGCTAAGGGCAAGATGAATTCACTATGAGAATGTGGAGAAATGTCTCAGCAACCTCCAAGTTGGGCATCCATGGACTTGGTGAAGAATGTCAATGTAAGGTGAGAAAAGACTCCATTGTTTACTGGGGAGGAATGAAGAATGGGTTAAGATGAGAAAGAACGATGATTGTACACGAATCTCCCCTTGTCTCAGGTACAAAGAAACAGGAAATCCTGGGAGAATGTGATCAACTGTCACTAACACCCACGTTATCAGTAACTCTGATAGCTGTGAAACGAAAATCCACACCCCACTTGTCAGGTGGAGGTTGAAGTACGACAGGGTGAGAGGATAATGGAGAATTGAATGGAAATACCAATCTCAATACCAGAACCTGAAGTACCCATGGATCTGCACTGAAGGAATACAAGGTGTCCATCAATAGTTGTAACTTCACTCTAACTGACCTCTGCCCCCACATCTAGGCTGATACTGATGCCAATGGCGTCGGTCAACCCAAATGGAGTGGCCCTAAAACTAAGGTCTGAGTCTATTCAGCTGCTAAAGCCAAAAAAAGTCGAGAGGACAACAACAAGAAAAAAGCAAAAGGATAATGGCAATTCACAATACAAACACTTCTGGGACACCTGCAAACATCAAGTGATAATAAAATGAAGACACATATAACACCCAGAGGCTACAGCAGGTAGACAAAGACCCATCACTAAGGTATCTCTACAGAAGAAACAAAAGCAGTCAATCTGACCAAGGTAGAAATTAGTAGGAGACCCCGTTCATCCACAAATTGATGTAGGGACCATTGATAGCTTGTCAACAATTAGCGGGGGAAGAAACAACACAAGACAAGTGCGAGGAGCAAACAAATACAAAAAAATAATGTAATTGGTTCAAAGAGATCACATGAACCAACCGGGAACCCAAAATATCCAAAATTAAATTATTTTAGTCTGAGGAATTGAAAAAAACAAAACATCCACCTGGAGGTGGAAAGCCAAAGCATGCCTACAGACAAACGAGGGTACAAGGTATCTCTATCTCATCACATAATAAAGCAGTAAATCTCTCAGGTGAAGAAGGAAAACTAACTAGTCCCCCCCAATCGTTCCACCATCAAGGGAGGAGTACACTCAAAGGTCACAGAGAAAAGCCCCAAAATTTCATAAACCCAAATGACCAATTGAAGAAAAGGAGTAGGAGGTGGGAAATCCAAATTGGACTCGTGAGAAGCTGACTTGGGAAAGAAAAGCATCAGAAAACCAGAGTCCAAATTCACCCTAAAAAAACCAGGATCAACAAAAAACAACTTCAGAGGCTCCAGAGAAAATGCCCTGGGCCGAATGTATGTCTCCATCTCCCAACAAGTCAAAACACAGACAGCCTCAACTGAGGAATCAGGGAGGTTGGATTAACCTGGCATGCTGACAATGGTCACGTGGAAATTCATACCCACAAACATCACATCCATTGTTTTTTGTTTTAAAGAAATAATAATTATATGGAAATCCGCAAGGTGACACGAAAATCGCAATCCATAGTGGAACGAACTACAGCACTTTGTCATAAAACACTGTGACCAACACTTTGCTGAGAAAAAGTGATTACATTATCTAAGTGAAGTGCTTATATACAGTGTCGGGATAGAGGGCACACTGAAGTGGGTGGAGGGATTTGCAAAGTAGATATTGCCAAGGGCATTTAATTGGGATATAAAAGACTGAAGCATGCAAGATCAATGCTTAGATAGGAAAAGCCAATGTCAAGGAATAGCTAAAGTGGCAGCAAAGAGTAAAGATGTTTTGGAAAAACACATGTACCATTGCTGCTACTTCAAAATAAACAGGAAAAAATGGTGTATTTAAGTATTTTACACTCACAAAAAAGACCTATCATTCTATAGGTATTTGAAGAACTTGTAGCATTCCGCCACAATTTAATTCTTAATAATGTTAGCGGACACCATTTCGACTTTTGATACCTCACTACTATAAAGGCTTGGTTTGGTCTGAACTTTCATTGGTGATAGTGTCCAGGGTCACTGATGTGGAGTGGAATTCTCCAACACTAGTCTGGCTCACAGACACACACCAAATGAAAGAATAGACCACTCCAAGCTTTTACTTATTGTTAAACAAATGTTTAAACAACTCAATTTCAAACAGGAAAACACATACACCAGTGTTGCTACTTCAGAATAAACAAAAAAACACATGCACCATTGATACTACTTCAAGATAAACAAAAAACACAAGTATCGTTATTGCTACTTCAAAATAAAGAAATATGAAATACTGTTGATACTTCAATATAAACAAAAAACACAAGTACCATTGTTGATACTTCAAAGTAAACAGAAAAATACATTTATCACTGTTGCTAATTCAGAATAAACAGAGAAACACAAGCAACATTGTTGCTGCTTCAAATACTTCAGACTAAACAACCTAATTCATGTGCAAAAATATTATTCTGATAAACAGGACTATGGAAATAAATCAAGAAATATAAATCACTAACCTACAATAAATAGAATATGAAATAAAAAACAAACTCTCACCTCTGCCCTTCTTGAGCTTCCCTTCTATTCTACAAACATTAAAAAGATCTGTTTCAAAAAATATCTTAATTTAATATACACCTAAATAAAGTGGATACATTCTTTTAGAAACTAATTGCCAAAAAAAGTTAAATGATTCTAATGAAATCAACTAAAACATGGTAACTAGGAAAGCCACTTCAATAACAATTGTTGTATCACATTAGAAACATAGATTTATTTACTGTCAATTTTAAATAATTGATAATTGAAACTAGCTAGTTCTTGGGGAAATGTATTTCCGATAGGAACTTACCCCCCCCCCATAGCTATCTTGACCTTCATTTGCCCTCTAGGCATTGGTAAATCTTATGAACAGCACACCAGTATTTTATACCCCTATATTTCTCGCATTATTGTAGCAACATCTGCTGACCATGTGACCACCCTCCACCAATTCCATTGTAGCCTTTATGCTAGTGCAAGTAGCTCCCTCTACCATTGCTGCACAATTCTCACTTTTGAGAATTGGCATATGCAAATCTGAAAACACTGACAAATCAATGGGGAGAAAGGGTGGGAAGTGGGTGAGAGGAGGTAAGTACCTATGGGAAATACATTTTCAGTGTTAGAAAATATTTACTTCCGAAACGGTACTATCACCGCTCCCCCATAGCTAGAATCTCACACTGGAAAGGTGGAGAGGCCAGTGAAGGCACAAAAACAAATAATCAAGTGCAGAGTGACTGCTATGAAAAAAAGAAGGTACGCCACTATTAAAATACCCATGTGGGGTATAGCATTACTTCTGGCAACAGGTATGCTCTTCACCCAGTAAAGAAGATAAGACACATAGGGTAGAAATGAAGAGAATATGTGGCTAGCACTAGAGGGACATATATGGATAGGCCAAGTGCAGTTTGCCTGGGCAGAAAACATCCAGGGGAAGTGCATTGAGATCCAATGTATTATGGCAAGTGCTGTCCAAGGACAAAAACAACTTGAAAGCAGCTTGTATAAGTTTGTAAAATCAGCGAGTGCAGTCTGCCCCAGCAACCCCCTTGGATTATGTCAAGTGCGGTCCATCTGGACAGAAAACATCCAGTGGAAGCACCTTGCATAATAGATATAGTGCCATAATGTGTGTATAATAGGCAGCATAACGACGACAGTCCTCTTCTCATCAAGTGAGTACAGATGGCTATGAGATTTTGTTATTGTACAAAACCCACTTGTGAAGAAACCTCTATGGTCCACCACTTCAGTAAATGGGAACCGGAAGTGGCAAGGACCCCATGCTCCACTAGAAGAAGGGGGAAGACACATTGGGGGTTCCAGAGGAATGACCCACTGGACACAGTGCAATGGTTGTCTGCATTTCCATATTTTAAAAAGCAGAAAGATTGTAAGAATCATGGGTCAGTAGGTCCTCAGGATATATATCTATATACTACTAAAACTCTGAGATTGTTTGTGTGTGGGCTTGTCTGTAATTAAATACAGCAAAAATGGTGCACAATGGCACCATATTTGTAATGAAATGAGAATAGAAACAGAATAAATCAAGTTTCGTTAAAATCAGGCCACGGGTTACCGAGTTAGTCCCATTTTTCGGGTCACTTTAATATCTTCTATACAACAGTATATGAACAACAGAAATTAAATGATGAGATGAAAATGTGTTATAACGGCACGTAGAAAGAACAACAATAAAATGGACCTACAATATTATTGACTATTTGCAAATAGTAACTATAGAGACGAGGTAATAAAATAAAAATCAAGTCGAGAACAACAACAAAATTTTATAAACATAAACATCTCGCTGAGCATTGGCTATTATATTATTTCCCTGTCAATGTTCCCATCTTCATTAAAATGCGAAAGATGACAAAAACAAGATCTTGAAAAATTTAATTTATCTATATACTACTAAAACTCTGAGATTGTTTGTTTGCCTATTTTCTCAGTCAAAAAATCATTCACACTACCAATCGAGCTCTTTACAAAACTTCATCGGGCCACGAGTTACCGAGTTAGCACCATTTTTCGAGTCACTTTATGAAAACTTCTAGCATGAGTAATCTTACATTCCACTACCGTTCGCATTTTTTACGAAACTTCTTCGTTCAAATCTATTTCCCTGTCAATGTTCCCATCTTCATTAAAAGGCGAAAGATGACAAAAACAAGATATTGAAGAATTCTCAATAATGTGCCTTAGTTATGGTAGGTAATTAGAAGAAAAAATAAAGTGTTACTGTTTCTTATTTGTAGAAGGTTTAACAGGAAAGACCACAACATAATGAACTAATTCATCACAATATCTGAAAACTCTGACTTCACTTTTTTGAAAAGTGATATGGTCTTTACTTTTACTCCCTATTAACAATCAAATATCTTTTTTGAATTATGAATAACATGAATGGATTGAAATATTTAATTAAATTATTCCAAAATAAACCTTCATTTTGGTGCAAGATTGAAATTAGTTTGAATTCTTCATAACCTCTGAATAATGGGTGACCCAACGGGCCACGGGTTGTCCAGTATATACATATAGATAGATAGATAAAGATACACCACCAGAAAAGCGTCAGGTGGTCTTACTGAAACACCCCATCTCCACAGTGAGCATTAGAAAGAAGAGAAGTAAGCGCTAGTATAAAATGATTCAGCATATCTTACCAGGCAGCACCCACCACAAGGTTGGATCCAGAAATGCAAAGTATGCATAAGTGAAATCAAAATGTTAACTTATCCAAGTTAAGTAGAGGAAACTATGACTGAGCAGGCCAATACACTGGAGAGGAATCTGATCGGAGGGTACGTATAGAGATGAAGACCCCTCCAATACTAACTGAACGCATTTACCCCAGAGCTGAGGTGTGTGGGACAGGAGACGAAATGGAAGAAAGTGAAGGGATCACTCTGTAGGAAGAACTTGGTTGGGGTTGGATAGATGGTCTGCAACCAGATTCATAACACCCAGAACATGACACGCCAAGAGTGTGATATTGTAGCTGTGAGCCCAGTATAAGAGGTCGGGTGGGAGAAAATGCAAGGTCCTGGGCTTGGTACCCCCTTGTTTGGAGATATAAATGACAACAGTTGAATTGTCGAAATGAACCATAACCACTTGCTCTCATAAGACTGGGAGAAAATGAGTGACAGCCCAATGAACTGCCAACAGTTCCAAGTGGTCGATATGGTTAAGTAAATTCCTCGATGGAACAGATGCAAGTCGAGACAAGGCAGAGGGAGAGAAATCCCCACCATGGTGAGAGCCCTGTCATCAAAGAAGGTCGGAGTTGATCTCTGAGGGAAGGGTAATAGGATGATCCAAGGAATTGCACGAGAATTTCCACTGGTCAAGAAGCATCCACTGAAGGGAACGTACATGTGCTCGACCCAAGGGAGTGAGAGCTTCCAGGGAGGCCCCGTCCTCAAAAGAGAAAGAACCTCTCGAGCAGGAAGAGAAGGTGATGACAGAGCCTAAGTGACTGTTCGTTCCATACCCAGGAGCTGAAATGGTGAAAGCTGGGCCTGACTGAGATGGGAATGGAAGAGAATTGATGAAAAATCCCATCCGAGCAGATTCCCAAATAGGAAAGAAGGTGTGATTGGAAGATTGGGCTTGGGAAGAGGCGAACAGGAGGCAATCATCCATATGATGATGAGTCCAAAGACCGAACTAATGTAGATGACATACAAAGGCATGGACAACCTGACAGAACACATAAGGAGCTGAGGAAAGACCAAGCGGTAGTGCATGGAACTGGAACACATCCTCCCCATGGACAAACCAAAGATAATGCCATGACTCCTGAGCAATGGGGATATAAAAATAAGCATCTGTCACATTGAATTTGGTCATCCAAAGACCCAGGGAAAAATTCACCAAAGAGAGAGGTAGGATTAATCCATGGTGAAACAGGGTGTGTCTAGGAAGGCATTCTGCCAGGATAGATCGATAATAGGTCGACAATCTTCCCTCCTTTTGGGGACAACAAACAGACAGGTGTAAAAACTCTGACAAACAGGTATCACACGTTCTACAGCACCATTGTGAAGAGATTGAGAACTGACTCCACCAGACAATTTGACAAGACTCAATCCCAAGGAGAAGGAAAAGAAACCATGAAAGAGGATAGGGGAAGAGGGAACTGGAATTGAATTCACAGATCTCCTGACAGAACCTGTAACGCCCATGGATCCATTGTTAAGGGTTTCCAGATGGTGAAAAAAGTTGTAACCTGGCCCCCACCCGCCCATGGAAAGATATCCCATCACTGATAACGATAAGACGAGAGAAACAGGAACAGGAAGAATGGCTGTAAGGAAGGAGATGTCAGGAGTAGGGAAAAGGGCGGGGTAAAGAAGAAGGAGCACGGGGCACTCGAACAGGCAAAGACTGAGCAGAATCAGTAGGGCAAGACAAACGAGAAGCAATGGAGGACAAAGAAGAATGCAATCTCGCCACATTGACCCTGGACTCCAAAGACTCAGGAAGATCCCCAAAGACAGTATCACACAGAAATGGGGCCTGACAAAGTTCCCATAATGATGAAAGGGGGAGACGCACCCCCGCAAGTAACGCAACACTCCCGAGTAAATCCCAACAACATAAAATCCAAGTGGTGAGGGACAAAGCTGAAGCCAACAACCAGGACATAGCAGACTATAGGAGGATCGAAAGATTGGCCAATAACTGATCAGGAGACTGGTGGACGGCTTGAGACAACAACTGTAAATAGGAAAGAACATATAAAAGGCTGGTCAATGTAATGTGAATTGTAAGGGAAGAAAAGGATCTAAATGCTGAGAATCCAAATATGGATTTGAGGCACTTTGGTAAGCAAAAGAGATTTGGTCCAAAAGTTGAGGTGGCATACCCACTCCTGACTGTACTTGAGCAACAAAATTTTGAGCACAAACAAAAATGTCGGGAGAGGGAGAAAAATAATAATAATCAAGGGATAAAGGGGAGAAATGCAGAAATTGACAAACCTGATCAATAAGGATAAAAAAGGCATGGTCAGCAGACTCTCCTGACAGTAAGTGTTATATGACTAGCTGAAAATAACTGGGGTAGGAAAAACCTAGTCAAAATTGTTCTCTCCTCTCCCTCCCCCCGTCGAAAAACTTCTTCAGAAGCGTGGACCTGGGTGAAGGGAGAAAGAGCAGAAGAAGCAGTGAAAGCATCCATCTCCCTCTTAATTAATGCCTGAATCTCCTTGGCCGACATCGGTAACTCGCCACGCTGGGGACTAGTGACATGAGTTTCATCCATATTGGTGGGTACCTCTTCATCTGCCACATGAAAATTCGAATTCATTAGTCCACATGGACTTTTAAAAAAATGTATAATAGTAAAGGAACTACTAAATGAACAAGTAATTCCAACTAAAAGTGAAAACTTGCAAGAAAACACACAAAAACATAGCAAAATTTGCTTGAAGAATAACTGAAAACACACATCTAAACACATTAATGTCAACTGAGAAAGTGGGGATTGTGCTGCAATGGTAGAGGGGGCTACCTGCACTAGTATAGAGGGTGCAATGGAATTGGTGGAGGATGGTCACATGATCAGCACATGTTGCAGCAATGATGCAAAAAATATAGAGGTATAAAAAACTGTCTGCTGTTCATAAGATTTACCAATGCCTAGAGGACAAGAGATAGCTATGGAAGAGTGGAGGTAGTACCGTTTCTTAATTACTTCAAAGTTAATGACCAAATATATAAACAGAACAATAGGTTAGCTATGGTTCCCCACCAACTAACATGTGAAGACTATGATAGTGTATATACAGATCAAACAGAACATCCCATAGAAATGAGAATTAAAGAACAATCAAGAAGTTGGAAATTAAGGAAAATGGATTCAACCTTTGCACCCCACCTTATTGAAACTAAACACCAACTTTTTCATTAAAAAAACTGCAAAATTTTACATATCTGTGAAAAAGGTAAAAAACTAGACAGTCTGGAAATTTTATAAATAAATAGATATCTAAAAACAAACAAATCGAGAAAAAGCTCTAAATGACCAAACCAACTTTAGCTCCTCCCTACTTGTCTCTATGTGAATGTCAAGGTCACTTCCATTTCTTTGTTTAAACATATATATATATATATATATATATATATATAAACCCTGCTACAAAACATTTCAGTCTGTAACTGATGATGCCTTTGCTGGCAAAACCATGGTCAAAACAAATGAAGTATTTGTGAAATGTACAATTGTCTTGTTTTTTTCTTTTAAGTTAGAAAAATAACAGAAGTAAACTGTGTTTACTTACTTCTGTCTTGCTTTCTTAGAGGTCTTCTTCATTCTTTGAGTTGTGCTCATTTTAAGAATTTTAGATGGTGGGTTACCTGTTGGAGTTTGACTTTCATTTATTACAGAGGAACTTGAGCTACTTGAACTACTGCTGCTTGATGTGTTTGCTTTGGAAGCAGAATTGGGGATAGCTTGTGTCTTTTCAACATCATCACTTCCACTATTAGCATTCTGTGATTCTGTTTCACTCTCATGTTCTATAGAATAATCAACAGATACATATTTAGTTAAAAACAACCAACAGCTGTTGTTTTAAAAGTATTTCAGGCAGTGTATGCACAGTTAAATTTTGGCTTTAATAAACTGCTCCTGCTTGTTTCAAGAAGGGGACAACATTCTGGGTTATATTTCAGGTTCACTTGGAGAAGTATATAAACTAGAATGATGTCCTACTTTAGAAATAGGAAGGAGCAGTTTATCAAAGTCAAAATTTAGACAACAGATGGATTAAGCACAGATAACGGAGCATTTTAAATAAGTTTATGAATATGTGTAAGAATAATTTTATTATATTTAAATATTAAATTTAGTTTTCAAAACCTCTCTTTAAAACGTTATATTAATTCACCGAAGAGTCCACTTTTTGTACTAATGAACAGGCTATATTACTGATATAGATATCTAGACTACTGTATTACTAAAGTTTATACTTTTGTACTACTGAACTATCTACACTACTGCATTACTCAACAGACTACACTCTACACTACTATACTTCTGAACAGTCTACATCACTGAAATATTGAACAGTCAACACTATGGTATCACTGAAGAGTCTACACTACTGTATTACTGAACAGTCCACACTACTGTATTACTGAACAGTCTACACTACTGTATTACTGAACAGTCCACACTACTGTATTACTGAACAGTCTACACTACTGTATTACTGAACAGTCCACACTACTGTATTACTGAACAGTCCACACTACTGTATTACTGAACAATCCACACTAATGTGCTCCTGAACAGTCCACACTACTGTATTACTGAACAGTCTACACTACTGTATTACTGAACAGTCCACACTACTGTATTACTGAACAATCCACACTAATGTGCTCCTGAACAGTCCACACTACTGTATTACTGAACAGTCTACACTACTGTATTACTGAACAGTCTACATTACTGTATTACTGAACAGTCCACACTAATGTGTTCCTGAACAGTCCACACTACTGTATTACTGAAAAGTCTACACTACTGTATTACTGAACAGTCCACACTAATATGATACTAAACTGTCTATGTCTACACTAATGTCTTACTGAAGAGCTTACATTACAGTAATACTGAGTGTATGTTCACCAAGATATTATAGCTCAAACCATGGGTATTTGAATATCCAGCACAACACATTATCCACTACACCATGCTTGGCCCATGTTAATTTCATTTACAAAATCATTAATGAGCATTTTACAGTGCATTAACAAGTTGTTTAAAAATGAATGATTATATATGATTTGCTCGAAAATTATAAAATATAATTTAGTAACATGTCTCTATATCATTTCAACTACCATTTTGCATGATGTGAGCCTAGTGCAAGGGATGATATGTATTTAATGTAAATACTAATTCATAATCTTCAAAATCACTTTGTAACATCTGTATTTTATTTTAGTATTGTTTTTCTCACCCTTTTCTTCCTTTTCAATGATCCCACTCACTACCTGAAAAATACAATTCTTTATAATACAAAACAGTAAACATCTATGTATTTAATTTTGAATCAACACACCAGGTTTCCACTTCACTTTGTTAAAACACAATATAGCATATCAAGTATATGTTAATACAGTATAATGTTTTTTGAGTATTAAACATAAGAATAGACACATTAAATTACTAATAATTTAAATATTCCACTCATTTAAATATAGATTTAGCAATATTGTAAATACAATGTATTTTGGAATTCTTATATTAGCCTTAAATATGGATCTTTACAGTAACAGTGTGTATTTCAATTACCTTCCTATACCTTTTGAAACCTGAAAAGTTGGATAATTTAGCTTTCTAAGTTGTGTACATACTCTCCTAAACTCAAAATACATCAATGCAGTCTAGAGAAGAGAAATATGGTAAACATATAAAAATTTTAGAAAATTTCTAATAACTCTCTTTATATTGGTTTGGTCATTTTGATCAACTCTGCAACCACCAGAAAAGTATACATACAATAACTTTTAATGTGGTAAGTGTATCTTCATGAAATTAAACAAGTTTTCAGTAAGCATTACAAGTGTTTTCTACACAGATATTTTTACTAAAGATTTGTCTGTGAATATATAGAATAAGAATGTGAATATATAGAATAAGAATAAGAAGGTGATTTTCAACTTAAGATTAAAATTATTTTTCCATTTTATAGTTTTCATATTTCATTTGAGTAACCTCTAAAACCTCCTAAATAAATATCAAGTTTGCCTGAGTAAAACTTTATATTTTATCTGTTATTTCCTATATTCTAGCACTCAGTCAATTTTACCTTCTAAGTGCCATAAAAAAATGCTTTGTTAAAAAAAAAGGTGTGACATGCTCACTTTTATCTACCTGTATTGAGAGGGTTAATACCTTAATATAATAATAAATTTCAAAGAAATTTTTCAAAATTCATAGTGCAAGTAGATTTCTAAAGTTGAGTTCTGGCTTTAATGGAATGCTCCTGTCTTCTTCCAGGGTGGGACAAAGTTTTGGCTTCTATACTGATGCCTTCTTCAACTGGAAGGCAGGAGCAGTCCATTAAAGCCAAAACTCTGCTTTGCATAAAATACCCATGAAAAAGATTTTTAAACTCTTTTTATCATAGAAAAATTTGACATTTTAAACATCATAATACTTATTTATAAATTATCTTTTACAGGATATTAGAATTATAAAAATCCCATAACTGACTTACTGCCATAGATGTTATGGAAGACTTTGAAAATAACCGCTCAGCCTCTTTGAACTTTCTGTTTCTCTTATCAGCCTTACTGTTGGTGTTCCTAGAAATAAAAATATTTTAACTTTCTGTTTCTCTTATCAGCCTTACTGTTGGTGTTCCTAGAAATAAAAATATTTTAACTTTCTGTTTCTCTTATCTGACTCACTGTTAGTGTTTTAAAAAGAAAAATATTTTAAATTTCTGTTTCTCTTATCAGCCTCATTGTTGGTGTTCCTGAACGACTCTCATACTCCACTAGAAGAAAAGGGGTGGGGGTGGGGGCTGAGAATGCATTGAAGAGCCCAGAAAAATGTCAACACCCAAGAGAGTGCAATGGATGATCATGAAACCCTATTTTAAAAAGAAGACCATACCAATTTGTTCAATCAAGGCATGGCAGAGTTGGGCAGCTATCCACTTCTGCTTTACCCATGAAATCCATACGTGGTACGGTCCAAGATGGGCCAATTTAAGAAGCAAGTATCGCGAGGTTATTCACCTACAAGTGATCTTGTGAAACACTCCATCTCAAAGATGAGCATGCGAAGCCATGGAAAGGAAAGCGTCAGTCAACATGGCATCCAGTGCAGATTTATAGTTAAAGAATACCTGGTAACGGACCACTTGCCGCAGAGTGGGATACATCTAATGAAGGTATGAAGAATGAGCCCCTGAAAGAAAAGAAAATATTAATAAAGATTTATCCAGTGTCAGAGATGCACCAAAGTCTGAAGTACAGCCACAGGTGGAAAGCGAAAATCCTGGGAAGCCGAAACCGCAATATGATGTAAATAATGGGAGATGAAAGTGTTAGGGTTGGTCCACATGCCCAATTGGAGGATTTCCTCCAAAGGCCAATGAAAACGAGAAGCAAGGGAAAAGGTGAGGTGTCAGATTTGATGAGAGATAACATAGAAGAAAGTATGATGGAAAGGTGACAAGGACAGGATCAAATGACGAAGCTAATTTATGAGAGTAAAAGGTGATAGATCTCTGGGCAAAGAGGGTTGCCATGGGATAAAGAGATAGGAAAGGGAACCATGGAAGGAAGCCTTGAGGGCAACATAACAATAAAGGGCACGCACAGTACATAGAAGTTGATCTGGATCGGGATGAGAAATAGAGGGAAAGGAAATAGGCAAAAAGGAGGAGTTGCCCTCACAAGTTGCCAATGTTTTGGAAAGGAAGAAACAATCCAAATAAAAGAGAAGATAGGTATGGTAAATGTGTGCATGTAACATCAATTGCAAACAAGTCAGACCACTGATGCCCACAGGCCAAAAGGAGAAGGAAATACGTCTTAGGGACAGGTAAAACAAAGAACACGAGGAAATAGGTTCGATTGGTGGTAAATTAAGGAAATGGAGGAGCACATTAATTTGCCAATCTGGAAGAATAGGTTGTTGAGGAGGTCAATGAATCTGGAAGGAATGAATTAACATGACAAGGAGGGGTGACAGAAAAACCCTGCAGTAACAGAAAATATGAAAGGTATGGGATAAAGCTGCCCGATAACCTGAAATTGAGGAGACCAAAGACCCCTGATCGAAAAGCCAAGTGAGAAACTTGGAGAAACCAGCAACAGTAGGACAAGCAGCAGGAAATCCTTGAGCCTGGGCCTATGTAAGAAAGACCTTCCACTTTCACTGATACACTTCCATGGAGGAAGGATGAATGGATTGAGCCAAATGAAAAGCTACACAAGGGGAGAAACTAGATCTTCTCACCAAGGACTGGACAATAACAGGTGTGAAGACAAAGGACATGAAGTGTGGGATGCAGAACTGATGACTGGGATTGACAAAGCAGGTCAGGTAATAAGGGAAGTGGTACAGGAGGGAATAACTGTAGTTGGAGCAAATGAGGAAACCATGGGTGAGCTGGCCAGTAGGGAACAATAAGAAGGACCCAGCACAGAGTGGCATGGATAAGGGAAACTACCTGATGAAGCAATCAGATAGTAGGATAAACATACAGGAATTTGTATGACAAATCCTGGCTGAAGACATCTATAGCCAAAGCCTGAGGATGATGTACCAGGGACCAAAAGAGTGATTTAAGGTGGTGGCAAATCCATCAATGTGAGGAAAGCCAGAAAGTGAGGTAGCAGACAGGGCATGGTGAACTGATAATTCCATAGAATGGAGTCAGAGAGGAGAAGGTTGGGCCCAACTGAGGTGAGCGTTGAAAAAGACACCCAGATGCACAAGGTATTGGGTAGGATGCAGGAAGGACTTCTCCAATTTGATCAACCAGCCTAACGGAGCAGCTTTCAGAAGGAGCTGATGAGTATGAATGGCCGACTCCTGTTTAGAAAGGGCCATAAGTAGCAAGTCGTCCATGTAAAAATGGAAATGCAGCCCCAGAGCATGAAGATGTCGAGCAAAAGCTCTCAACACCCAACAGATAACATAAGGAGCAGAAGGGTAGGGAGCTAAATTGGTACACCACCCCTAGATGGACGAACCAAAAGTACAGATGAGATGGGAATATGCAGCTAAGCATTGGAGATGTCCATCTTGGTCATCCACAGATCCAGAGAAAATACCCACGAAAGAGGGAGGTAGGACTCTATGGTAAAACGTGGGAGGTAAACAAATTGATTGCGGCGGGACAGATCTAAGACAGGCCTCCAGTCCCTGGTCTTTTTGGGAACAACAAACAGACTGGGATAAAACCTCAGCAAATTATGTGGAACAGGTTCAATAGCCTGGTGGGTGAAAAGGTCCTGTGCCACCTCTGTTAGACACTGGCAAGTTATGGGATCCCAAAGAGAAGGGAAGGAATCATGTATCTGGGAAAAAGGAAGGTGGGGCAAGAAATGGAATTTCGAGGCCCTCAGACAAAACCTGAAGAACCCAAACATCAGTGATGATAGGATGCCACTGATGAACAAAGGCTGCAAGTTGGGCTCCCATCAGGTAGTCACCTGAACTATTGGCATGTATCATGCATCATCAAGAAACACGATGACCTGTGGCTCTGCAAGGAGGAGAGACAGGTAAGGGTTTGGAAGGGGAAGGATGGGAAACTGGAATTGGTGCCACACTTGGCTCTGACTGAGATTAATGGATTACCAGATGAAAAAAGGGTAGATTGTTGCTGGACAGTTGCCGTCTAAGACTCCAAGGACTCCAGGACTGTATCAAAGACGAAACGTCTTAAAAACGGAACCATAAGCAAGTCCCAAAGATAAGGAGGAGATAATCAGGTTCTAGATAAAACAGCATCAAGACCTAAAAGGTTCCAACAACAGATAAATCACGTTTGTAAAGCCAGAGGCAAAGATGACAAACGAGCCAATGTGGAGGTAAGGAGGGAGAGGATGACCCAGAAAATCCTTCAGGATTTCTGTGAAGAGCCTCAAATAGGAGATGAATTGTGGAAAGGTACTGCAAAAGAGTCATGAGGGTAAGACAAAGACAGGAAAATTTGGCATGGGTGTGACTAACGAGAGATTCGGGGCCTGCCCCCAAATGGATAAAACCAAACCCAATAGTTGTTGGTTGAGATATAGACAGTCAGCCCTATGATATGAGAGGGCAGACTGATCTGAAGCCCAAGGGGGATAAGGCATACTGATGCCATTGCCCAACTGAAAGGTGAATTGTTCAGCATGATTTGATTTCAGCATTTGATTCCAATAAGGGGATGCAGAAGGCTTGTGGCATGCATATTAAAATATTTCACATACAGAGGGCAGCAATGAACGAGAATAGCTAAACAAGAAGACTTCAAAATGAATTGTTCCTAATGAAATACATAGTATTTGAAAGAGAATTTATCCTAAATATTGTAGAAAGAGCAGTTAAGAAATTATAATAATGAATCAAAGTATTACTTTAAAACAAAGTTCTGATAAAATTGTTATACGTTTCAGGTTTAACTACTAGTTTATTTATAGTATTTAAAAAACAAAAATATTTACCCTATATTTAAACCAATAAATAAGATAAAGCAAACTTTAGGTAATACTGAAGATAATACTCAGTTAATAGAAAGAGCTGGAATTTACAAAATTGAAAGTAAATGTGAAAGGATTTATATTGGACATACAAGGGATATATATATATTTGTCATAGCACAGAATGTACATAAAACACAACATACAGAATTATGGTAAAAACCTGTAATATCAGCTCAAACAAAAGATATTAAAACCAATAATATTGGTGAATCAAGTATACAAAATATCATAAATTATTACATAGCATTGAAGGTCCAGTGAATATCTGTGCAAGAACATGACATGAACTCATCTAAAGGTTATGCAGGAATTGTAAACCAATATGTAGGTCACATGCTCTAGTTAAAAAAGGTATAAATATGATACTATCATGTCTTGCAGTTCACTTCTAATGATGATGATGTAATGATAAACCATCTAGAGTTGACTTTTTGGAGGCCATAGATTGGACTTAATTAAAAATATTTTTAATTGTGTACCAATTTTAACATCATGTGTTTTATTTATCATTTTAAATATAAGTTCAGACAAAGATGTGAAATTAAAATGTTCTTGCAGGTATTTATTTACTCAACTCTGCACATCAAAAAATTATTACATTTCCCCACTGCCATGAAGATACTATGCTAGCCTATGATGTAAACATCATTAGACTATAGCCCTCCAACAGTGGGAGGATGATACAACCTCCATATGCAGTAATTTCCAAGAGCACTAGCACATGAACAAAGTTACATTATTGACGAGGCAAAAAGAAATACACAGAATTGGGGTGGAATAGTAGGAGGTTGTAAAGAGGTGAGTAACAATATAAAATATATTTTCAGGTAAGGAAGATGTTAACTTCAGAAATTATTCCTCACTCTGTACAACAAAGAACTAGAATATTATATTGATAAGATGGTGAAGGAGACATTGCAGAGAAAAAAATTAAAAAATGCATCTGAGAACATAAAGGTAAAACCCATGGAGCCAAGTAAGTGGGGAAACACTTGGTGGATGACCACATCCACCTCATGCAGGGAATACTCTTTGTCTAACAGAGGTGTCAGCACAAAAGATATTGTCAAAAGATTTTTTGTATGGTGATAAGTTCCTCTCTGGTCTACTCAGGACCCTACTGAAGTAGGCCACCACGTGTTCATTTTCACCCACTTTCTGAGACAAC
>NW_013668706.1:39153-45998 GCF_000517525.1 Limulus polyphemus
CAAGAAACTGTCCATTCGAACTTCTGGCCCTTTTTTGTTAAATCATGTAGTGGAGCAGCTATAGTTGCAAAGTGCTTCACAAACTTCCAGTAATAGGTACAGAGTCTGTTGTTGGCCAATCACGCACTGCTTTCACCTTGTCAGGATCAGTTTGCACGCCATGCTCACTAACAATGTGATCCAAGTAAAGCACCTTATTCTGGAACAAGTGATATTTCTTGGGATGGAGTTTAAGGTTTGCTGCTTTCGAACACTTGAATACTTCCTCTAGTCGGGACATTTCCTCATCAAAAGTTGTTGCAAATACAATGACATCGTCCAGGTACACTAGGACTATCCTCCATTGTAGGCCTTCCAGTACTCTTTCCATCAACCTCTCAAATATTGCTGGAGCATTGCTAAGCCCGAATGGCATCACACAGTATTGCCAGAGACCTTGGCCATAACTAAATGCAGACTTAGGTTTATCTGCTTCAGCCATTTTCACTTGATGGAAACCCAATTTTAAGTCCAAAGTTGAGAACTCTGTTTAAGTTAAACACACGCTATAATTCACAATGATTCATGCACTTTACTTATGGTCACTACCGCTCGCTCGACTCAATTATCTGTCTCTATATCTGCAATTATTTGCCGGGCTTATATACTAAAATAGAGGGTGTCTGGCAAACACTCGGCCTTCATGATCCTTCTAGAAACTCATCACGTGTTACCAGCGTCACGTGACTTCCGCTGTCGTAACAATACTAATCAATAACATATAAAAGAGTACTAAAATTTATCACATACAAATAAATGTACAAAAAAAAAGCCTAACATTTTCTGACACATTTATAAACTTAAAGTTAACAAACATAATGACATTCCAGAGCATACAGTGCTTGATCACTAATTTTTAATAAAGTGCACATAATATTTGGTAATCCTTTCAATGAGCTATATTATTTACATCTACGGAATGCTCAAACGATTCTCATTAATTAAATAAGAGAAATAAAAAAAGCTTTATTTAAGTACTTATGGTAAAGCATGGTGATCTGACCTCAAACACTAGCTGATCAATTAAATAAGAGAAATAAAAAAGGCTTTATTTAAGTAGTTATGGTAAAGCATGGTGATCTGACCTCAAACACTATCTGATCAATTAAGTATAATTATTAATTGATGTCTTTATATAATAACTAGATACTAATTATATATCCCATGTTTCAGATGTAGTCTTTGGGGAAATAACGAGAAGGACTGGAGGTGATGTTAGTGGCTTGGATTCAATTCTAGTTCTTCTTGTTAGAAAGATTTGTTTATCATCTACCATTATGAGATCTCCGTTATTACTTGAATCAACTATTTGTGAATGCATCAAAAGGGTATCCAGGTTTTGCTAATTTTTATGCCAGATTGGCTGTGTGTTATCCGTTAGATGGATGCAGATGGTTTTTTCTTTTTCTCATATATAACAGCCAAAATGTACAATATAACCTAATTGGTAAAAAAGTGATCATGTAGGATACTAATCATAACAGTGAAGACAATTTATTCATTTAAAATAAATTAATTCAAACTTCTTGACCATATTTTTGTATTGATAAAGCTCTATCAACTGAGATTAAAAGAGCAAAATAGCGTAGTTTGCTTGTTATTAACTTTTTAAAGCAATTTCATTTTACAATCTCTATACAACAACATAATAATATTCTAATTCAAATATTCAATATGATATGGTTACTACTAAATATAATGTGCCTATATGTACAGTGCACAAGTAGATTATATTAACAAGTAGAATTTTCTTCACTTGTTTGTAGCTAAGTATCTATCCCATCCTCTGATGATATTTCCATATAGTTGAGTATCTTCCAAATAGCTTCCTTCAAAGGCATATATCTGTCTCTCAAGGTTAGCTAGTGTTTCCTGGGTAAGAAAACATAGTTCTCAGTTAAACACACCCATAAATACACATCAAATAAAAGTCAGTGTTATCTATGACGATTTGTACATAAATTATGAAACATAATTATATAACTAAAAATAAAAAGTCACACTTTACAGGATCTAAATAATAGTTACAATGTAGCATATAGTTTAGTTTCCTTGTGTAATGGCTCCTTTATTACATCAAAATGTATCTAGAAATTATAAAAACATGTTATTCAGAAGAGCTCTGCAAGTTACTACCAGTACTATCAACATATGCTATTTATGTCAGTAAATAATCCCTAGCAATATTGTTACTAGCCTTAATGCAGCACTTTTGAGATTTTTTAACTAGACAACTTTTGCTTCAAATTTTCTAAATGCTAGAAAATAATGTATCCTTTTTTTAATTCCAAGTAAACATGTAGGATAAAAAATTAGATGAAATACAAAACCCAAAACTCAAGCACTTTCAGTTTTTTAAAGTACTAACAAAGCACAATAATTTAATGAAAATAAAATTTGTACATACAATAAATAACATATATTCGAAATAAAATGGAAAGGGTTAGGGTAGTTGCAAGTAAAAGACAAGGTTGCCTCACAGAGAATAAGGGACAAAATCAGAGAAAAGCACTATAAATTTAATAAGTTTAAATTGACTGCTATGATGAGAGAGAGAGGATCATAGAAGTTCAAGAGAATTGGTCAAACAGGACTTTAGGCAAACAAAAAGGATATATAGAAAAATGTAAAAATTATTAGTAAGGATTTCCTTAAATACATTATGAGTAAGTAAAATGTTAGGATGGGAGTAGGCCTGTGAGGAATGACAAAAGGAAGACTCATATCTCATGAATATGAGATGGCTAGGTTAAGTTCTATCTTTTCTCCAAATTTTACTACTGAAGATTAGAGCATTATTCCTCATCCTGAAAAGTTAATAGATGGAAACAAGATAATTACACTAATTCTGAGTTTGTTATGAAGAAATTTGGAATTTTCAAAAATGATATGGCTACTAGGCTTTATCATATTTCCCCAAGGATTTTTGATAATCAAAAATTAAGGATCAGATATGTGAGTCACTTGCAACAATATTTTCTATGTCCTTGAATAGTGGGCAGGTGCCAGAAGATTAGAAGTTGGCTAATGTTACTCCTCTTTTTCAAAGGAAGTGATAAGTATAGCCCTGGTAATTATAGGCCTATTATAGTCATATGTTGATGAAAGTCTAGAGTTTGCTGAATGTGGTGGTGTTTACTTTTCATGTTTCACAGCCATTTAGCAAGACTGATTTGACATTGCTATTGAAAATCCTGAGTTTGTTTCTTATGGAGAAATCCTTTGAGTTCCAAACTGACTTTAAGGTGTTGAGGGCATGGCCAACTTTCCCTATTCTGATTTTTGCATCTTCATCTGTGTCTCTCATGACAGACACAATAGGTAAGAGAATTTTTTCACTTCTTTACATTATTCCTATTTAATGTGATGGCTTTTTCTTCTTATTTTGGATCTTCATTACTTCTCCCTGTGTGCACCACAAGTCCTGTATTTGTTTTCATGATGAGCTGGTTTGTTTTTGTTTGCATGTGTTACCTATTATGTGACATAAGACACAGGTCATCTGTGAAGTCTAGGTCTTCATCAAGTGATCATTGTATTCCAGCCCGAACCTGCTTCACATGATTTAGTCAATTACCAACACAGGCACTGGTCAGTTGAATATCTCCTGGAAATACTCATTCAATCATGACCTCTGTACAGACTCCTTTGTGATAATCTCTTCTTCCTTGAACTTTACTGGCTTCAACCAAGTCCCCCTTTTTCATGACAGAGGTCTGGTGGTTTGATAAAGTGTTCTGAGGTCTTTCTTGACTGCAGCTTCTTCTTCTGTTTTAATTGCAAGGTTATCACAGAAGTCTCTCTTGTACTTTCTTGTATTCTTTTTACCTCACTATTCAAAAAGTAGTACCTTGTTTAGATCTCCTTCTTCTCTGTGATATTGCCACAGCAGAAAATTCTTGTTTGAGTTGTTTCCTCTGCTCTATCAGTGTTAAAATTTCAGCTGACAGCAATTCCTTATGTTATCTTTCCTACTTGTCTAAGACCTCTGTGCATGTCTTCTTCCAAGCATCCTTCAGAAAAGTCTAAAGTTCATCCAATGGCTTCTCATCAACTAATCTCTTAAGAGCAGCAAGTCTATTTTGTAAGGTAATGGCAAATGTTTCCCTCACTGCTTACACTTTGAATCTCTAGGTGTTAATCTTATGGTGAAGTTTGTTGATTGTGTCCTTTAAGACCTCCAGTTTGATTCTCAGAGTTCCAAGTCTGAGATGGTGGTCAAAAGTGACATCAGCTCCTCTCTTCACTCAGACATCTAGTAGGCTTTATCTTCAATCTCTTGCAATGGTGATATGATTGATCTGGTTTTTCATCCATCTACCCGGTGAGACCTATATTGCTTTGTAAATGTCCTTGTAGGGGTACATACGGCATCTTATGACCAAGTCAATGAGGGTGCAGAAGTCTGTGAAGAGTTCTCCATTTTCATTCATATCTCCCATAAAATTTTTATGTCACTTTTGACAGTGGTGTGTAGAACTCTGAAGACTTTCATAGTCTCTTTTTGTCCTCATTATTTTGCATTGTTTATGGATGCGTAACACTGGATAACAGTGACCTTCCTGCCTCTGGAGTTAAACCTTGTAGCAATAGTCTGTGATAACACAGGCTCCCACTCCATTAAGGCTTTTACAGAGGTAGCTGACATCACAATTGGCACTCACTCTGTGTGGTATGTAACTTCTTGGCCTGAGTTATGATCTGTTCTCCACTTTCTTTGTTTCGTTGTTAGTTAAGCACAAAACCACACAATAGGCTATCTGTGCTCTGCCCACCACGGATATTGAAACGCGGTTTCTAGCATTGTAAGTCTGTAGACATGCCGCTGTACCACTGGAAGGCTCTCCACTTCCAAGTGTAGATAACCCAGATTCATTTCATCTGCTCTCAGAGATGCCCAGCAGCTGGATGTTGTTTCGCCTCATCTTTTGGACAATTTGGGCTGCCTTCCCTGTCTTATACATAGTACAGACATTCCAGGTTTTAAATCTGGTTGGTGCTTTTGTTGTCTGAAGAGTAAACAGCGAAATGGTTTCTGGATGGCTTTAACCAGTTTGTGTCATTCTTTTCCTACAGAGGCACATTCCCAAGTAAAGTGATATTGATGAATTGCTGAAGTTTTTGTAGCAGGAAATGGTTTTTAAGGGATGAAGTTGCTAACCTTATGCCCAACTTGAAGGACTAAGGGACCATGTTTCATCAGGCCTCTACCGTTAATCTTTTTGGCTTGAAAGACCTTGCCAGGAGTACAAGATTCTTGTCAGCATAGGTATCACAGTCACAAAGTCATTCAAGCTGCTCCACCATGACAAGATGGTAGCCCCTTGTTTCTGATAAAGATAAAAAAATTACTGGGATGTTTGGTAACCCTATCTGTAGATGTTAGAGATAAGTTGGCTTGAAATCTGGCTGGGTAGAAGAAAACAAAGAGTTCTGAAAAAATAGAGTTCAGTCAAGCTGGATTAATATTTGGTTGGCCTTCAGATCTGGTATATGCTGTTAATCTAACAGAGTTTAAAGGAAGGCTTGATAAAAATCTGAATGACAAGGGCTGACTGTGAGTGTTCAGTTTTAATTTTTAAAGTTTACTTTAATGGATGAGACAGGCTATACAGACCAATAGGTTTTTTATTGTTCTTAAATTATATGTGTGTCACAAGCGGGGTACACTTCAGGGCTCAGTGTTATAAGTTACAGATAAAAAATTATTTTTAAGTATTAGATTATTTCAATTTAATTTGTTCCGTGTTTGTACTTGAATATGACTGCATTACTAGTCGAAGCGTTATACTTAATTTCAATGTAAAAAACATTCCCAACTACCCACTGCTATCAACTAGTATTACATTTACAGATAATTCCATTCAATACAACATCCAGAAAAGTAGTACTATTAGTATTAGGCTTAATTTTTGAAGTTAGTACTAATTGCAATAGTTAATACACATCATTATATAAACTGCTTAAAACGTGAAAAGAAAAACCATTCAGTCATTATTGTCTTTAAAAAATATGTACTGCAATTTCTGCTCTTCTTTTTACTAGTTCCGCAAGTTCTGCCCGAGTATCTACTACAGAAGATGAATTGGAATTTTTAGCCGCCATTTTAACACTTGAGTTTTAATAACAGTCCCGGGCAATTACAAAAAAGTATATGGATCCTGAACAATTATTAAAAATAAAACGGAAAACTGTTCTACTACGTAATTATAAATTGGGTAATATATGTAAATATAAATTATATATTTTTACATTTTTAATATTAGTATTGTTTTTTCATTTAAATACTACTCTGAAACGGGACTTGTGGGTATCATGGCAACAAATAAAACTTACAAACAACTATGTTACAACAACTGAATTTTGATGTCGAAATTTTATATACATAGCGATTTTCTTTTGGTAAGTTAAGTGTAATATTTAAAATAATATTAACTCCTACGTAGGTCAAAGCTCAAATTTTACTAAAAAACGTATAACAAAACAATAATGCCACCATAATACATCAGCAACCTAACCCATGAATTGAAGCACAGACATTTAATTGTAGGCCTCACACTTTGTAAGTTGGATGTCGCTGCAACGCTATTGCTAATGGAAAGTTACGTTCAGTATTCAAATTCGATGACGAGGAATCCACTTTGAGACTAATAATGCTTGGAGACGGCTTGAATGGGTAATGAAGAAAAACTTTAATATAAGTATAACATAACAGCAAATGTACAACGTTTCGACAAGGTACCTGATGATGACAAAACTTTGTCGAAACGTTGTACATTTGCTGTTATGTTAAACTTATATTAAAG